>NW_028247673.1:600000-892073 GCF_964263255.1 Lissotriton vulgaris | reverse complement strand
ATGCATTATTATCATTTGCCGAATAAATATCTCTTCTTGCTTAATCCATAACTTGTTAAAAGGTCAAAAGAAGTTTCCAAATGAAAATTACGATCAAACAAAGCTCACGGAAACAATTGATGTTCACTTCCGGGTCATACTATCACGTAAGACCATTTAAATATGGTGGCGGCCCTGAGTCAATACACGGGACCATTGCATAAACACCAGATTATCTGGAGGACTTTGCTGCTATAAGATCTTCGATTCAAAGTTAGTAAGTCTAGCGCGTAACACGATGGAGGTTTACTAATGATTGCAACTCTAACACGTAGTATGGTCTAGTACCGCAGTAATAAGCATTAGCTATTTCCTTTCTTCGTTTGACTCGTCTTGGAAAAAATGATAAACAATCATGTATCGCGCCACCGGGATGCACGCTTTAATAGATGTCTTATTTTGGCTAGTTGGGCGGCTCAAAGTGCAGGTTGATAACATCAGACCGCACGGAAATATTGGAAGTATTTAAACCTGCTATTAATCACTTCCAAAACAACGAGAGCCGTAAACCTACCATTTTTTCCATTGCTAAACTGACTAGATAAGACACAGACATTTCTAGAAACCTGAGCTCGAAAACACATTAGAGTCGTTGCGCATTTGTGTTAACACTTTCACCTGATATATAAATTCTATGGCAGGACAGGAGGCTCAGATTATGCTTTCTCGATATCTTTACTACAAACAGCAGCCAATAGGAACACAGTAAAGAAACGAAAAACTACAAATCCCATGAGCACTTAGGCAGCCAAAGAGACCACATCCCTATATAAACAACCATAGAGGGCAAGACTTCCTCTTTCTTTGCTGCTTCGCAGCTAGTTAAGTAATTTTTTTGCTTATTTCATGCCTAATGTATTGCATGTATTGCTTGACTTGTGCTCGATCCTTGCGCTAGACTATTTGCAGCGCTTCTGGTTTCGCCGTTTTCGGCGTCTTGCCTGCAACTTCTGTGCTCGTTGTTTCTTTTGACTTCTCGGTTTGCCGTGTTGTGTTGTGAGAGCGCGGGTCGCCTCTCTTTGTACTCGGGCGTTTTGTGCCCGCGTATTCCTGTGGAGTGGGACCAGGGACTCGAGCGGTCGCACGCTGCAGTCGCGCATCGCTCTACTTCCGGGCTTTTCAGGCGGGCTTCTGCGCATGTGCGACAGCCCATGTTTACATTCTGTGTCTCTCACGGATTCCTGACACGCTTGAGGCGGCGTTTTATTAACAGCCTGTGCCCACTAACTGCCGGAGAGTTCCCGCTTGACGCCCTTTCCTCTATCAGGGTTGGGGTTGTAAAATTATTAGAGGCATTGCCTAGAGTGGCTTTTCTTGCAAGCCTGTCCCTCCACATTTTAGCTGTTCCTCTGGGGAGCGTGTGGCTCTACCTGTCTGGCTTGCTGAGGGGTTGTCACTCCCCCGGACTGGGTCACTTCTGTGTCCTGATATTTATTTATTTATTATGCAATTTGAATCGCGCAAACTAAACCCGAAGGTGTCAAGGCGCCTATCAAAAGATCAAAAATGCAAAGCACCACTACAGGTAAGCGCGTACAAAAAGGTGGGTCTTCAGGGCAGATCTAAAAGATTGAAGAGTGGGGAGAGACCTTAATTCAAAAGGGAGAGCAATCCACCACTTTGGGGCCAGATTGGAAAAAGCTTTTCCCCCCATCTAGTTTTCTGAATACGGGGAACAGAGAGGAGAAGTCTGTTAGAAGAGCGAAGGTTCCTGCCAGGATTGTAAAGGGACAAAATAGAGCCAATGCCGGTAGGGCTATTTTTAGCTAAAGCCTTGTAGACCATACACATGGTCTTAAAAAGAATCCGATCCTCAACAGGAAGCCAATGGAGCTGCTTCCGAGCAGAGGTGGCAGAAGCACGTCGGGGTAGATCCAGAACGAATCTTGCTGCTGCGTTCTGGACCATCTGCAAGTGCTGTAGCTGACTTTTATTCAGTCCCGCATACAGCGCATTGCAATAGTCCAGACGAGAGCCCAGGAGGGCAACGGCAAGTTGCTTTCTTGCCTGCAAAGAGAGGTAATGCCTGATCTTCCTTAGTATGTGGATGATACCCCAACAGGTCGATACAGTCCTGTTGACCTGTTGGCACATACTAAGGACAGGATCGATCATAACCCCAAGGTTTTTAGCTGAGGAAGTCGGATCAGGGCAGGCACCCAGTGAATCCGGCCACCACTCAACTGACCATATCTCTTCCTTTCCTCCAAACACCATCACCTCAGTCTTCTCCCCATTCAGTTTCAATGAATTGTGTATCATCCATTGGCCGACTGCCTCCATACAGGATCTAAAGTTGGCGGCAGTCGACGTAACTGACTGGGAGAGAGAGACGAGGATCTGGGTGTCATCCGCGTAGGAGACTACCTCCATCCCAAAAGATCTAATAAGTCTGGCAAGGGGGGTCACATAGATGTTAAAAAGGGTGGGACTAAACGCCGACCCTTGGGGGACCCCACATTGCACAGACAGGGATGGAGATAGAAACTGACCCAGAATCACCCTTTGCTCTCTATGGTCTAAAAAAGAGGAAAGGAGCCCCAGAGCCGCCCCCCGAACACCAATCTCCCTCAGTCGAGATGTTAATACCGAGGGGAAAAGGGTATCGAAGGCAGCCGTGAGGTCTAAAAGGATCAGGAGGGAAGTCTGTCCATCATCAACACGCGTGCAGATGTTATCGAGCACTATGGTGAGGGCAGACTCGGTGCTATGTTCCCTCCGAATGTCTGACTAAATATCGAAATCAAAAATATCGACATACAAAAATATCGGGCCAAAAATATCGAAGTCAAAAATATCGGAATCCTATCCCTAACAAGGTAAGTACAAAAATATCGAAAAAATAATATCGTAGTACAAAAATATCGGAATTAAAAATATCGGTTTTTTAAATGTATTAATAATAATGTTAAAATAATTATAAAATACATATAATGTTACAAATATTAAATAAAAATATTAAAACATAATAAAAAAATTAAAACTAATACATATACATTTAAAATAAATTAAAAACGTAATAATTTAATGTAATTTTATATTTTATAATTTCATTTAATTGATTTAATTTAAATTTATTTAATTTTTACCCTGTACGACTGTACCCCAAAAACCCAAAACTGACCCAGAACCCTAAAAATACCCCTTAACCCAAATACTGAAAACTGACACTGAACCCTAAAAATACCCCTTTACCCATGAACTGAAAACTGACCCAGAACCCTAAAAATACCCCTTTACCCATGAACTGAAAACTGACCCTGAACCCTAAAAATACCCCTTTACCCACAAACTGAAAACTGACCCTGAACCCTAAAAATACCCCTTTACCCACAAACTGAAAACTGACCCTGAACCCTAAAAATACCCCTTTACCCATGAACTGAAAACTGACCCAGAACCCTAAAAATACCCCTTTACCCATGAACTGAAAACTGACCCTGAACCCTAAAAATACTCCTTTACCCATGAACTGAAAACTGACCCTGAACCCTAAAAATACCCCTGTACCCATGAACTGAAAACTGACCCTGAACCCTAAAAATACCCCTTTACCCATGAACTGAAAACTGACCCTGAACCCTAAAAATAACCCTTTACCCAAAAACTGAAAATTGACCCTGAACCCTAAAAATACCCCTTTACCCATGAACTGAAAACTGACCCTGAACCCTAAAAATACCCCTTTACCCATGAACTGAAAACTGACCCTGAACCCTAAAAATACCCCTTTACCCATGAACTGAAAACTGACCCTGAACCCTAAAAATACCCCTGTACCCATGAACTGAAAACTGACCCTGAACCCTAAAAATACCCCTGTACCCACAATTAATTAATATTATTTAATTACCAATTAATTATTAATTAACAATAACAATAAAATAAATATATTAGCACATTTGCTGTAATTAATTTAATTTAATAATTAATATTATTTTGCACAATTAATTAATTAATAACAATAAATAATATATATAAAAATTACTTTAATTAATTTAATAAAATAATTAATAATAATTAATTACCAACTAATTAATAATTATAAATATGATAACAAATTATAATAATTAATTAACTAATTAATAGAAATTAATTACCAATTAATTATTTAAAATATGTACAAACATATATCAATTAATTAATTATTATTAAATTACTTCCCACCCTATTCCCCTATAAACCCATAACCCGCTACAGAACATATTTATCAATTAATAAATTAAAACTAATACATATACATTTAAAATAAATTAAAAACGTAATAATTTAATGTAATTTTATATTTTATAATTTCATTTAATTGATTTAATTTAAATTTATTTAATTTTTACCCTGTACGACTGTACCCCAAAAACCCAAAACTGACCCAGAACCCTAAAAATACCCCTTAACCCAAATACTGAAAACTGACACTGAACCCTAAAAATACCCCTTTACCCATGAACTGAAAACTGACCCAGAACCCTAAAAATACCCCTTTACCCATGAACTGAAAACTGACCCTGAACCCTAAAAATACCCCTTTACCCACAAACTGAAAACTGACCCTGAACCCTAAAAATACCCCTTTACCCACAAACTGAAAACTGACCCTGAACCCTAAAAATACCCCTTTACCCATGAACTGAAAACTGACCCAGAACCCTAAAAATACCCCTTTACCCATGAACTGAAAACTGACCCTGAACCCTAAAAATACTCCTTTACCCATGAACTGAAAACTGACCCTGAACCCTAAAAATACCCCTGTACCCATGAACTGAAAACTGACCCTGAACCCTAAAAATACCCCTTTACCCATGAACTGAAAACTGACCCTGAACCCTAAAAATAACCCTTTACCCAAAAACTGAAAACTGACCCTGAACCCTAAAAATACCCCTTTACCCATGAACTAAAAACTGACCCTGAACCCTAAAAATACCCCTTTACCCATGAACTGAAAACTGACCCTGAACCCTAAAAATACCCCTTTACCCATGAACTGAAAACTGACCCTGAACCCTAAAAATACCCCTGTACCCATGAACTGAAAACTGACCCTGAACCCTAAAAATACCCCTGTACCCACAATTAATTAATATTATTTAATTACCAATTAATTATTAATTAACAATAACAATAAAATAAATATATTAGCACATTTGCTGTAATTAATTTAATTTAATAATTAATATTATTTTGCACAATTAATTAATTAATAACAATAAATAATATATATAAAAATTACTTTAATTAATTTAATAAAATAATTAATAATAATTAATTACCAACTAATTAATAATTATAAATATGATAACAAATTATAATAATTAATTAACTAATTAATAGAAATTAATTACCAATTAATTATTTAAAATATGTACAAACATATATCAATTAATTAATTATTATTAAATTACTTCCCACCCTATTCCCCTATAAACCCATAACCCGCTACAGAACATATTTATCAATTAATAAATTAATTAAAATAATTTAAAATTAATTTTCAATTAATTAATTAATAATTCCTAATAATTAATAATTAATTTAACATAATTAAATTACTTCCCACCCTATTCCCCTATAAACCCACAACCCGCTACAGTAGTAAAACACAATATTTAATAAAATAACATTAAATAAAATTATAAAACATAATTAATACAATATAATATACACTAAATTTATTTAAAAATAGATATTAGTAACATCAAAGTTATTAATTTCGATATTATTAACATCGATATTTACAACTTCGATATTACTGATATCATACCAATATCGATATTTAGACTGTCGATATTACTTACCTTCGATATTTTTGTATATCGATATTTAAACTTCGATATTTTTGCTTATCGATATTAAAAAATCGATATTTTGTCTGTGTACCGTTCCCTCCTGAATCCATGCTGGGAAAGATAGTTCTTCCTGTGTGGGCTTTTTTCTGTCTCTCAATTCAGCCTTATTGTAGTGAACATGGCTGGTTATGAGGAGGATGACGACTACTATTATGGCGAGGAGCCTGAGGAGTCCTTTGAATATGATTTGGTCAACACTCTTGACCAGGGGGTGCAACACTCGGTCAACACCGCGCTGGTCCGTGCCATTGGACCATTGAAACGTCATTTGACTGACTATGCACACCAACAAGGTTGGATTCCTTCTTCTTCTTCTACCAAACACTCCTCTAAATCACCCAAAAACCCTCACAAATCTGATTTTGTCAAGTTAGCTAAATCCCTGTCTGCCTCAGGTGGTTCCAAGAAGGCTAAACCATCTTCCCCGGATACTGAGGTTACCTCCTCTTCGTCCTCCTCTTCTGGTCCCTCTAGTCCTTCTGCTAAGAAGTCTAGAAAGGAGCATTTTGTTGACGCATCTTCTCATCCCCCGGTGCTTACCTTTGAGCCTTCGGACATAGTCCACCCGAATTCAAAGTCCTGGCTCCCTGCTCCTGAGGTCGCGGAGTACGTTCAGGCCCACATTTGTGAACCATTTGATCAAGAAGTACGTTCTCGTCTTCGTTCCGAGTGTCCTCGCCCGGATTTGGCGGACAAACTCTCTGAGACTCCTGAGGTAGATCCCACTATTCTTACCTACCTTAAGAAATTCACGAAGGACCCCAAGAAGGGCATTGTTAGATCTTGGCGACTGTGCCAAGATAAATTGTTAGATCTCCTTGGCCCGCTTACTAAAATTCAGGACTTGGGTTACCAGGCTCAAGGGTCCGCTTCTGGCATCGACCCGGACGAGCTAATTGGTTGGGCCCAGCGGGCTATTTGCCAGTTAGGAAATGCGAATTGTGCTCTTTCCACTGAGCGTCGCCGTTCCATTTTACTGAAAATGGACCCACGATTGACGGAACTGGCTTCTTCAGAGTCAGGCCCCTTGTTCAGGGCCTCCTTTTTGGTCAACCTTTCCTGAAGGAGTTGACGAAATTTGTCGCACCTTTCAGTGGCCTGGATAAGGCGCAATCCTCTCTCCGCAGGGCGTTCCGCACGGTTTTTGGAAGGGCCGGACGATCCAAGGGACGTTCGTTCAGCCGCGGATCTGGCCAGCAACGTGGCAATCAGTCCCAGCAGGGAGGAGGTCAACAGTCTTCCTATTCCGGATCCAAATCCAATTTCTACCCGTCCTGCAAAGGTCGTGGGCAGGCCGCTAAAGGCGGTAATGGCGGACAACAGGGAGGACGTCAGGATTTCGCCAACACAGGTGAGCTTAATTCCTTACGATACAGTTGTCCTGGGGGGCAGAGTGCAATTTTTCCTTCACAATTGGCGTACAATCTCCAGCGATGCATGGGTGTTACAGACTGTACAAGGTTACCAGATAGAGTTTTACCATCCTCCCCATCAAACTCTCGTCCCTTCTCCCCTTGTTTTTTCCCAACTAGATCAGGACGTCATCACCAAAGAAATCGAGTCCCTTCTGGTAAAAGGGGCCATTGTGCGGACTTCCCTGCATCCTCAGGGGTTCGTCAGCAATGTGTTCCTGGTGCGAGAAGAAAGGGGGAGGCTCTCGCCTGGTGCTCAACCTCAAGGAATTCAACAACGGAGTGGTCTATCGCCACTTCAAGATGGAGGGCATCCATCTACTTAGGGATCTCCTTCGCAAAGGCGACTGGATGGTTCGCCTAGATTTGAAGGACGCTTACTTGTCCATCCCGATCTTCCCGCCTCATCGCTGTTTCCTCCAATTCCAATGGTTGGGGACATGGTTCGAGTACACGGTTCTCCCGTTCAGTCTCTCGTCCGCTCCGTGGTGTTTCACGAAGCTTCTGCGACCGGTCATGGAATCGCTGAGGGCACGCGGGGTTCGTCTGATAGTGTATCTAGACAACATATTGTTGATGGCTCAGTGTCCTATCCAACTACAGACACATTTGGCTTGGACGATCGAGCCCTTGCAATCTTCAGGATTTCTAGTGAATCCTCGAAAATCTCTTTTACATCCCTCTCAGTCGATAGAGTTCCTGGGTTTCCTAGTCGACTCGATCTCTTGTCAACTGCTCTTGTCCTCCCAGAAGATCAGGTCTATCAAGAGGGAGTTGACATTACTGTTGTACAAACAGAGTGTGTCCTTACGATCGATCGCTCGGATTGTCGGACTGTTGGCTTCGTCTATTCAAGCGATCTTTCCGGGTCCCTTACACTATCGGGCCCTGCAACGACTCAAGATCAGACACTTACAGAAAGGTCTTCGCTATTCCGATCTTGTTCCTCTGTCACCAGACGCGAAGTCGGAGATGGTGTGGTGGATCGACCACATGGATGCTTGGAACGGGAAAGCCCTGTTCGGAACTACCCGGATGTGGTGCTGGAATCGGATGCAAGTCTTTGGGGCTGGGGAGCCAGGTGCGGGTCTGTGACGACGGGCGGCCGTTGGTCGCAGGACGAATTGAGTCTTCACATCAATTGTCTGGAGCTCCTGGCGGGATCGTTTGCGATCCGCAGTCTTGCTCCTCAGGCCACCAGCTGTTGCTTACTCCTCCGCATGGACAACATCTCTGCCGTGCGGTATGTGAACAAACTGGGAGGGACGAGGTCGAAGCTCTTGGTCGAAATTGCGAAGGACTTCTGGCACTTCTGCCTTGAGAGGAAGATCACTCTTATTGCAGAGTATCTCCCGGGTCGCCAGAATCAGGTGGCCGATTGGAACTCTCGCCATATGCTGGACTTCAGCGATTGGCGGCTTCATCCCAGGGTGTTTCGGAACCTGTCTCGCCTCTGGGGTCAGCCTTGGCTCGATTTTCGCCTCTCGCCTCAACGCCAAATTTCCCAGGTTTTACAGCTGGTGTCCGGATCCGGAGGCTCTGGCCACGGATGCATTTCTTCAGCTTTGGCCCCCTCACTTCTGCTATGCGTTTCACTCGTTCACGATGGTTCCGCGAGTCTTGGCTCGAACAAAGCACTTCCAGTCGGAGGTCATTCTGATAGCTCCTCTTTTGAGGGCTCATACATGGTTTCCAGATCTTCTGGAAATGAGTTGCTCGACGCCGTTCCTTCTTCTATAGAAGTGGAACTTTTTGTTGGATCCTCTGCTCAACCCGCATCCTCTGATTCTGTCGGGTCAGCTCCAGCTGGTTGCGTGGCGAATTTCGGGGAACGCTGGAAAGTCCCTGGCTTATCTGGAGACGCTTCACGATTTATCGGTGAAGCTTGGGCCCCCAACACCCACAAGCGTTATGCAGCAGCTTGGCGACGATGGTGTGGTTGGTGTTCTGAACGGAACTTGGATCCCGCTTCAGCGGATGTTACTTTAGTGGTTAATTTTCTAGCTTCCATTGCTTCTTATGGTTCTGCTTATAGGACAGTCAATTCCTTTCGCTCCGCGGTTTCTGCGGACCACGATTTTGTTGACGGGAAGCCTGTTGGGGAGCATCACTTGATTTCTAAATTACTTCGTGGCATTCGGCTGGTAAAACCGCCTTGTCCAAAGTATGTTGCTCTTTGGGATGTCTCCGTTGTTTTACGTTTTCTGGAAGCTTGGCCTCCCAACTCCTCCTTGTCTCGTAAGCAACTCTCAGCAAAGTTGACGATGTTACTTTGTTTGGTGTCTTGTAAACGCATTTCAGATGTGCGGGCGTTAGATCTCGCAGGGCGTTCGTTTTCTCCGGATGGGGTCACTTTTACAATTTCCTGGTGCACCAAATGTAATATGTCTTCTGTTAATGTTAATGTTAATGTTAGGTGGTGTTTTGTATAGCGCTCGGCTACTCCGAGGAGTGTCTAAGCACTTTAAATGACCAACAGAGGGAGCAGGGTGGCAGACGGCGAGGGGGCAGTCCTACTGAGCAAAAAGCCAGGATTTGAGGTCCTTCCTAAAGGCCAACAGTTTGGTATTCCTGCGAGGAGAAATCGGCAAGGAATTCCAGAACTGAGGCGCCAGACATTTAAAAGATGGGCCACCAGTTTGTGCTCTTCTTATAGCTGGGACCACAGCTAGAGCCAGTGACTCTGACCTCAGCGATCTGGCAGGCTGATAGAGAGCTAGCCTCTTCTGAATGTATTTGGCCCCCGTAGCATGAAAAGCCTTGTGGGCCAGAGTAAGTGCCTTAAAAACTATCCGTTTCCGGATAGGCAACCAGTGGAGAGTGTACAGGAGGTCAGACACTCTGGCTCTTCTGTGACGTATCCAGCTTTTCCTCAGAATCCACAGTTATGTGTGGTTCAATGCATAAAAGATTATGAGGTAAGTACTGGTCCTTTTCGACAAGATTTGTCTGGTCAGTTGCTGATTGCTTTGCAAAAGCCTTTTAAGCCTGTGGCGCCGGCTACCCTGGCACGTTGGGTGCGTTGGCTTATGTCTGAGGCTGGAATTGATGTCTCCATTTTCGGAGCCCATTCCGCTCGGGGAGCCATGGCCTCTAAGGCTTTTACTGTTGGTGTGAGTTTGACGGACATCATGAAGGCCGCTGATTGGTCTTCCGATACTGTGTTTAAAACGTTTTATTTCAAGCCCATTGTGGATATTGCTTCTGTTGTGGTGGCTCAGCTTTGAACAAGCATAATCTGAGCCTCCTGTCCTGCCATAGAATTAGAAATTTGCAAACATTCGTGACAAGAATTTTCAATTCTATTAAGGACACGGAGGCGAGGATTATCCCACCCAAATGTATTTTACGGCATTGTCTCATGTATATTCTCACTGCTGCGGCATTGTTCTGACTAGTTTCTTGCACTATTTCCCTACCCTTTGTACTTTTACCTTCCATGGTACTGGGATGGTGTATTACGGCTCTGATTTTCTTTCAGGTTCTGACCAGAAGTGAGATTCTTCAGTACTCTCCTGCCTTGGTTCCAGCCTTTCGGATTCTGGATCTGTTGAGTTTTGCCTGCTCCAGTCTCCTGCTCCTTGGTTCCTTGGGATGTCTCCTGTTGGTCGTTCTCCTGTTGCCTTCGGATGTTTCCTCCAGGCTGTTCTTCAGTTCCACTTGAATTGACTCTTACCTGATTAACTTTATTGGACAAAGAAAGAGGAAGTCTTGCCCTCTATGGTTGTTTATATAGGGATGTGGTCTCTATGGTTGCCTAAGTGCTCATGGGATTTGTAGTTTTTCGTTTCTTTGCTATGTTCCTATTGGCTGCTGGTTGTAGTAAAGAAATCGAGAAAGCATAATCCTCGCCTCTGTGTCCTTAATAGAATTGAAAATTTGTGTCACGAATGTTTGCAAATATTTAATTATACTAATGACTGCAACTCTAACGCGTAGTATGGTCTACTCTCATTAATAAGCATTTGCTGTTTTCTCTCTTGAGTCCGAAAATACATCAGAGACGTTGCACATTTGTTTTAATAGAAAACACTTTAACCTGATATACAATATAAATTGGTGTAAATATCTATAATTGACTTCAAACTTCCTCGGCCTGATTAAAAATATAAAAAAGCAATGGCCAATGTTTGTACAAACATGTACTGCAAGCAATGTGAGGAACACAGTATGATGCACCAATGTATGGACTTGCATTTAATGTAACCATTAATTTTCTTTACAGATTTTTATACATACGTACTATACTGTGATTTTGAATGGTGAAAAACCTGAAAATGTTGTGATATAACTGTTTAGGTATTGATTATTTCTACCTCTTGGACAATTCTTTACTTCTTCAGATCTTATTTTTGTCTGTCTTCTGTCTCTTATACTAAAGGTATCCCTTTCAACGACGATCTTGACTAGATAATAATGATCAGATACATTATCCCTGATGTTTAGAAGGGCTTAAATGAGAACTTTCTTTGGTTTCTATTAATGAATTCTATGGGAAGTGGATCTTTCACACTGGCACTATCACCACTTTAGTCTCACCTTTCAGATAAATGCAGTCTAGTACTGTGTCCCGTAGATACAACATCTTGAGAAACTTTCTTTATTTCCTTTTGGAATTTTTAAGTCCAAAACTTGGGAATTAATTTTCCTGAAAAACAAATAACTTTTACATTTTCTCACGTTTTCTAGCACCCGCTTCTACACTCTTTGGGGTCTACTGTTATAATGTTCATTTTTTCTTACAGTGTACCCTGTTTCTGTTAAGCCCTGGCGCTACTCGCCACATAGGGTGAAACACGTGTCGGCTGTCCTCTTTTTTGTGTTCAATAAAGCTATGAAAATCTATATCGAGAATGGATTTTTTAAGGAGATGAATGAACAAAACATGCAATAACTGAGTTTGTTATTAAACCGCATATAAAAGGATGGATTTACCCGTGCTATATTAAACACCAGTTATTAAAAAAACAAAGGAACGTATGCTCAAACCTAATTTCAACTCCTTTTTTGAAGCTTCTATGGTCCAGAGCTTTGAGCAGGGTTCCCTCGCTGATTGAACCTTTTATGAAGAAAGATATAGACCTGGGACTCCTGGACCCTTTACCCCGGCTGTAACACATTTGTAATGCGGCCACATGGGTTTCCCCACACATGTTTATGAATCACGGTTTTTGGGGTGCTGCATGCATGGATTTTGCCTTCGCAATATAGGAGGCAAACACAAGCAAATAGTACATGTTTCCAACAAATTGTAGATATTTGTGTCATATTGAATTGTGATTAAAATATGGTGTGTTACAAGGAGAATTAAAACTGATGATAGTTTTTTCTCTCTTGGAGCTACTCTAGGCTTTGGTATCTGTTTATTATGTGATTATTGTGGCAAGAAAGAGTGGCGAGAAGGTAATGCACTGGTTACCTGTAATGTTCATTACCCTGAGTCCAAGCCTTCCTTGCCACACTTTGTTTCCGATCCCTCCTTTCCCCTTTTTCTTTTTTGGCTTCATGTGTTTTGTGGGGATTGGAAAGGAACCGGAAGTGGGGTGGGTTTGGCCTCCTTGTAATATTAAGAAGAGGTAGTCTGCCATAATGGAAAGGGATGGGATTAACTAGACTTCTATTTTCGCTTGGAGTGTTCTGTGGGGGAGTTGAGGCTCAATATGTGCATATTGTGATGAGGAGACTTAGACTCGGAGCAATGAAGATCACCGATAGGTGAGCCGGGCATTACTTGTGCTCTTCTACTGCTGATTTTAGAGGCACTACTTTTTCTTTTTTGTTTAGACACTCCCTGAAAGTGCATGTGTTTTCCAGCTGTCTTCCTTGTATACTTCCCCCCTGACGTTGTGCCTGTGTTGCTCTCTCTCCTCGGCCAGGCTGGTTACCGTGTGTTTCAGTGAGGGGGCCAGTTTTGTTGCAGGGGACCTGCCAGTCATGATTCTACTTGCTTTGCTTTTAAATAAATAATAAAAAACAAACAGATTTAAGGCATTTTTTAAAACCATTTGTTTTTGCGTTGTTTATTTAGAACAAACACCTGTGTTACATCCTTCATCATTTCTTTTTATGTTTATCTGTATCTGCCTGTGTGACATCATACAGTTCCAGAGATGCCTCCCTGTACACCTTGTGTATATTCCAATTACATTCTGAATTCTGAAGGTAGTCATGTAGAAGAGAGCCAGTTGCAACTGGACCTGTTTGCAGACAGACAGTTAATGCTGTGCTGGACAATAAATCCTATTTAACTTATTTGATTCCTGGATTAATTACAGGAAGGGAATCAAATTGAAGTGGAAGGTTATTTTGAGGTGAACATCCACTTTAAATACAGATAATTGTCATTAAACTATACATTGCAAAGAGAGGAGTTAATGTACTAGGGTGGCGTAACCAATATAAGTTAGGAATCATTTTGAATCCAAGAGCAAAGGAACCTGTGACTTTATGTGATGACACGTTGTATAATCAAGTTGCCACTACTGGTAACAATGATGATTGTAATCACAAGGAGAAGTTGTTGATAAACAGTTTCAAGAATGTATTTTGTGACAAGTTGGGGAAATTAAAGAATTTCTCTCATAAAATTGTTTTAAAAGAGAATGCCACACCTATTAAACAAAAAATGAGAGGTGTCCCAATAAGTGTAAGACAAGAACTGAAGGATATGTTAAAAGAACTGTTGGATGAGGGTATGATTGAAACAATTGAATCGGCTGAGTGGGTTTCTCCCATAGTTTTGGTCCGCAAACCTGATAAAAAATTGAGGGTGTGTGTTGATTTAAGAGCCCTCAACTCCAGCATTATCATAGATTGTCATCCTCTGCCAAATATCAATGAGGTTGTATCAATGTTTGAGGGAGCTAATATCTTTTCAACATTAGATTAACGTTCTGCATACCACCAAATAGAACTGAAGGAGGAGTCAAAGAAACTGACAGCGTTTATCACACCGTTTGGTCTTTATCAATATACAAGTATGCCATTTGGCCTGGCATCAGCGGCATCAGTTTTTCAAAGGGTAATGTTTTTTATTTTTAGAGATTTGGATGAATATGTAAAATGTTTCCAAGACGATATTTTGATCTTTTCAAGGAATGAAACTGAACATGTGGGTCATTTAAATGAAGTTTGCAACAGAGATTGGAGAGTCATGGTCTTACCTTAAAGGCACATAAATGTAAGCTTTTCAAAAGTACAGTTGAATATTTGGGTCATACATTGTCTGGAAATGGAATTGTGCCAAAGAAAACCAATGTTGACGCCATTGTCAAAGCTCCGTCACCGATTAACAAGGATCAATTGTTATCTTTTACTGGTATGTGTGAGTACTATAGTAAGTTTGTGGAAAGTTTTGCGACAAAAATGGAACCTTTGCGGAGGTTATTGAGACAAAATGTCAAATACGTGTGGTCAAGTGAACAACAAGAAGCTTTTGAGTGTATAAAAAAGGACATCATTAATGCACCCACGTTGAAACCGTTTAGGATGAAGAAATAGTGCATAATAACGGTGGATGCCAGTTTATATGGTTTAGGTGGTGTTTTGTCACAAAGAGAAGGTAAAGAAGAATGGAACATTGCATTTGCTTCACGCACACTTAATGAATGTGAACGGAAGTATGCAGCTATCGAGAGGGAATTACTCGCCTGTGTGTGGGCAGTTGAACATTTTAGGCTGTATGTGTGGGGATGTAGGTTCACCTTGAGGACAGATCATAAACCTCTGGTCAATATATTGTCCACAGGTGGTGGCTGGAACTCTACAGCCAGAATTGCGAGGTTATCTTCAAGGCTGCAGGAGTATAATTTTAGCACAGAATATGTTCCAGGGAAAAGGAATGTCACTGCTGATTTTCTTTCTCGGCTGCCATGTGAACAAGATAAGGTTGATGTGGTTGAGGGGAAAGAATTTATTGTAACAATAGATGATGTAATGGGTGACCAGTTTCAAGGTATTACAGAGGAAAAGTGGAATAGTTGTGTCAGAATAGATGATAGGTGGGATTTTCTAAAAAAATATGTGATGGAAGGATGGCCTAAACAAAACTTTAATTAAAGAAGAGCTGTTACCGTTTGCAAGAGTAGCAGATGAATTGGAGTGGGAAAATGATTTTCTATTTAAGTCAGGCAAGTGTGTTCCACCACAAGGTATACAAGAGGTTATTCTTAAGTTGGCTCATAAGACGCACCCTGGCATATCGTTCATGAAGAGATTGATCAGAAGTTTTTTTTGGTGTCCAGGGATGGATGCATTTATAGATAGAATTGTAAGAGAATGTGAAGAGTGTGTATCAAGTGAGAAAATGCTTAGAACTAATGTTCCACCCTTAAAGGTAGTTAGGTGGCCAGAAATGCCGTGGCAAAAGTTGGCTTTTGATATTTTGGGGCCATTCAAGAATTTACCTGTGAATTCGCAGTATGCTTTGGTTTTGATTGATTTTCACTCAAAATGGCCTGAAGTGAAATTTGTACCTAATGCTACTACTAATGCTGTGATTATTTACTTTAAAGAAATTTTTGCTCGTGAGGGTTGCCCTTCAATGCTGGTAACGGATAACGGTGTGCAATTGAAATCTATAGAGATGGAGAATTTTTTAAAAGCACATGGTATTACACACAAGTGTATGCCATTATATGAGCCTCATGAAAATGGCCAAGTTGAACGATTCAACAGGGTGTTAAAGGCCTATGTATCAGAGGTAGTGAAAACAGGAGGAGAATGGATGAATGAGTTGAGAGAGAGGTTGTGGGTTTACCGTATCAGACCCCATTCTACTACAGAACTTAGCCCTTTCAGGTTATTAAAGGGAAGAGATCCAGCATCTAAGATCTGTCCGTGGTGGTTTAAAAATAAGTGCCAGGATAAGTTGGATATTAAGGAATGTGTACATGAGACAGCTAAAAGAGTTGAAGCAAAGCAAACCAAGACCATGGATTGGTACAATAAAAAATGGAAAGCTAAAACGCATAGTTTTGTTGTGGGGGATTGGGTGAGAATTATGAGACCTGGTCTGATGATGAAAGGTTCATGTAAATTTGCTAGGCCTATACAAATCAAAAAAGTGTTTTCTAATTCTGTTATTACACAAGATGGTAAGTTGTGGAATGTAAGGAGAATTGCTAAGTTTAATAATATAGTCCATGGCTCTTGTTCAAAAGATAAAACCAACTCTGATCTTCTAGGTCAGAAGGTTGATGACACCATATCTTCTAGGATCAAACAGGATGTTCGTGTAAGAAATAGACCAACTACATTTAGAGACAATGTGTAAACATCTTGGTTTTCTTTATGGAAAAGGGGGATATGTTACATCCTTCATCATTTCTTTTTATGTTTATCTGTATCTGCCTGTGTGACATCATACAGTTCCAGAGATGCCTTCCTGTACACCTTGTGTATATTCCAATTGCATTCTGGATTCTGAAGGTGGTTATGTAGAAGAGAGCCAGTTGCATCTGGACCTGTTTGCAGATGGACTGTTAATGCTGTGCTGGACAATAAATCCTATTTAACTTATTTTATTCCTGGATTAATTACAACAACCTGGTAGGCAAACCAGTCTCTATCTCGCTTGTGTTGTTCTCCCCCGTCTCTCCATAATGCATTCATTCTTATGTGATTCCCCTTTCATGTTGCTTTCTTGGCCAAATGCTTTTCATTTCATTACTCTTTCTCTCTCTTGTTTAATCCCCCAGCTCTACAATGCTCTCTTCTGCATCTCCATGGTGCTTCCTTGTACTTTCTCCCCCGGCGTTGCTTACGCCGATACTCCTGTTGCTCTCCCCATCCCCGCCTTCGATAATTCCATGTTCCCCCACCTTTCGTTTGGCTACAACTCCTATATTCCAATCATGCTTTTTTTTTCTTTTTATTTAAAGGTCCAACTCGAATCTGTAAACAAAAAGAAACAAATGGCCTTTGTATGTCATTTTGTAGGTGAGGTGCATGCTTTATTCACACGCTAACACAGTGTTGCTGAATGCCATTTCATTTTCTTTTTTCTCTATTATTCCTGCTGTACAGCACACTCATGAGCAAAGCCAACGTGCCACAAAGGCGAGATCTATTGCATTGCACATGCTTGTTCTCTATTATCCCTGCTGTACTGCACTCTGGGTGCTCTACAGCAAGGATAAACCCATTAGCAAAGCCAATATGCCACAAAGGCGAGAATAGGGCCGGTCTGGCTGTACGGGCATCGGGCGTTTCCCCGGTGGCCCGTCAGGGTGGGGCCGTTTTTGGTACTTTGGGCCCCAATATCAGCCCCTTCTAGATAAATCGGCCGAAAGTGGCACTTTCAAACAGCTCGGCTGCACCTCACCTGCCCGCAGGGTGGTCGACTGAGCAGTTTGCCATGGCCGATTTCAGTTCGCAGTCTGGCCCTGGGCGAGACCTATTGAAATTGTTAAGGTTGGCCCCTTTGAGTAACTTTCAGAACTGGAATTATGTTAAACGTGGCCCATGGGATGTCCGGCTTCAATTGTTCTGGAATACAGAACATCGAAAAAGGACATTCCTTGCACTAGAACACAAGTGCACCATCTTCCTGGGCACAGGACACTGCATCCAGACCATGGCGCGCTGACCTCTCACTCAAGCGCAGATGTAAATGTGCAGTTTCTCCATTCCTTGAGCTGAGCTCTTCCGCAGAGGTTTGACATTCCACCTGCTCAGATCCCTCCGGTTAGAATATCACATTCCTTATTAGCACTACTCACCTTACTTGCTTACAGATTATAATACGTCCTAGTATTGTTACACTAGCCCTCACCAGATACTCAACCCCTGCAAAATGCAAAGGGCGAAGTAAAATGTCACGTTATGAGTTGGGATAAGAATGCAATTTCAACCTTTTGTTTTTAGAACAGTGAAACTAGATGTCGAATTTTTAAAATGGAATTAGCTGAACCTTCTATAAAATGTGCAAAATATCTTCAAAGGATTAGAGGAATCAGGAACAGTAAACGTACGAGATTTCTCAAGCTGCTTGTGGTTTTTAGACTGTTACGCCAATTTATATTTCTTATTGACACCAGTGCTTGGAATGGAAAAATAGAAGTGCAGGTACTCTGTACCAGAGTACCTGCCTGTTTCTGAGAAGTGCCGGTACTCCCTGTAATGGTGTAAGGGCCCTAGGCCCACATGCTATGAATAACTGGTGACACGGACACAGTGCCAACTGGGTCAACTGGCCCTGAGCACGTGTGCTCAGCCCTCTTTATTGAGCAGGGTCATCTGACCGATGACGCCTGTGGTGGGTGGGTGTTCAGGGTGTGGTTACATGCTGAGTGCTGACTCTAGGTCATTACACTCCCCAATTAAAAGTGTTAGATTTCTTTTCAAAGGTGCCGGTACTCTCCTTCTCAAAATAAAAAAGTGCCGATACTCAGTACCGGATACTACCGGCCCATTTAAAGAACTGATTGACACTGTGTAGTAGCAAGTACCTTATGACATATCTTCATGTGTGCACTATTAATGTTTTATGTCAGTTCTTTCAATTGTTAGACTTACAGCTCCACTGACGTCATACTTAAAGGACAGGCTTGAATTCTTTAACCCTCACCGCTCCACAGCAGCGGCATTAAAGACAAACAGCAGAGTGACCATTTGATTAAAACACATCTAAAACAAACAGCCACCACGAGGAGGCACTTGTGAGGACCAAAGAACAGATGTGTCCACATATGTGGTCAAAGGTTGTGATGTAAGGGGATCATCAGGGCCGTAGGAGACACTAAAATTCTGGGGGGGACAGGGACAACCTTGTGGACTTCCCAGTGACCCTATACAAACCACAGCCCATTAAACAAACACAATCGCACACTTTCGAAGTGAAATATTGAGAAAAGCAGGCATGTTGTCACAGTTTGCATGTACGCTTGTTTATTATTTCATATAGTAATCAGAACAAATGTTAAAAAAACATGTATATGAATCTTCCATATTCATGCACAAAGCAAACAAAGGTCGCGGACGTAGGGTTGGGGACATCGTGTTTGCAAGTGCATTATGGTTTGAAAAATACCTGCTTCTGCATTCCTGGTCTCCAGCAATTTTCAGGCAACAATAAAAATGTGAAGATAACTGGTGATTAATAACCTTTATTGAGAGAGATCGGAGTTTTGTCTAGTGGAAGCTTTGACTCAAGGTAAGGTAGCCACAGTAGGGTAATATGCCTGCTGCAAAGAACGTGTACCAAGCAGATCACAAAATGCATATCATGTAAATAGGTCAGTGAGTTACTACTTTTGTCTGAAAGATTCTTTTGGTATTTGCATTTTATAAGTTAAAATCCTAACATTGAACAGTGAGCTATTAACCATCATCAAAGAACTGCATGAAAACTTCAAGGTATAGATTAGAATGTTATGATTTTTCCCCAGTCTTTCCTTATATTAATGTTGGAAAATGGGTTCATTAGGATAGAAATCAATTCTGATTATTGAAGAGAACACCTCAACCATGGTGTTATATTTTAAATTCTGAGTTTGTGCTTCTTTAATGTTGCAAAGCCATCCTGTGCCCTTGGCACTCCCCAACGTTTTGCTGACTGGTACTGGTGGTACCTGACTCTGACTGACCCTGGCCTCTGCCTGAACATGTACAAGTGCAGTTGCAACTACTCCTTCTTGTGCATTCTCAATGATTTGCTTGCCTCACAAGCAGTGTGCACCCATGAGGAAACGAGTGCAACAAAGGTGAAAAGTAACATCTACACGATGGAAATTACCGTTTTTCATGGATGAAATTAAGAGACTTATGGATTCACCCATAATAAATTGCTTCATCTTATTACAACGTATTAACTATACGAACAGTGACTGGATTTTCAGTTTGTAGAACTACCAAAATGCATTTATTATTTAAATTGAAAGTTTGTGTTGTTTAACATGAGTTATTCACATTTTATATATTTGTTTATGATCGTATTTTGACATATTAATTGTTTTTTCACTATATTAATTCATTAATTTAATATTGTATTGTTCACAGGGTTTTTTACAGTAACACAGGACTATGGGAGGTGTAGTTTTGAAAAAGACATAGTAAGGAGAGTGAGGCTATCGGAAGGAGGCACGGGTTCTCGTTATCTAAACAGCAGCTATCTAGCCGGGGTGATTAACATAATTGGAGGCAGTGGCGCGAATGCAAATGTTTAAATTGCGCAGCTAACGGCATCAGAGCTGTTTGTGTGCCAGATGAATGTCGCATCATTGATGGTGCGCCGGTAGCGTTTGAAAGGAGGTAGGTTGGAGGTTCTTCAAAATCTGGGAGATGGAATTGCTGGATAATGAGAATGGTCATGAGTTTGGGGAGAGGAATTGGGTATTTATTTATTTATTTAGTTTCTTGTATAGCGCAGGTATCGATCCCGGCAGGGATATCTCCGCGCTTTTGCTCGCTAGGATGTAGTGGGGGAGGAAACTTTGCCGATGATCTGTGATAATGTGAGCTGACCCGACCAATTATTCCTCTAAGAACAGGTAAAGGGTAAAGTAGATTTGTAAAGGCCAAGGGTTTGATGTGTATGCACGTTAGGTTTGTTTATACAAATGGGGCGGCAAGTGTTTACCTAGTAATGTGAGTGTATGGGCAGGTTTCACATCAAGGAAGGAGTGGGGGAGGTTATCGCGTTCGGTAAACTCTGCATATTTAGCGAATAACACAGTGGGTTTGTTTAGTTTAGGAGAGTTATAGATCAAATGACATCTGGGTATAATTAGTGACATTGTTGTGGTATGTGAGGATTGTTGTGGTATGTGAGGTAATGCGGGTTTGTTCTTAAAATTTCTCTTAATTTTCTCAATTTTAACAGCCTCCCCTGACGAAGGGCCAAGAATAAGGGCCCGAAATGCATTGGGAATATAAACATAGCTGACTTTTATGAATTACATGTCCTTGACGTGAAGTAGTACGAGGCCTGGATGGGCACAACTATTTTATGTGTAGCTAAAGGATATGTCGACTGTTTCATCGCGTTTAAGCGAAAAGTTGGATTATATGTGGATAAAACGATAAAAATAAACTTTAAATAAAATAAGATTGTGACGTGTTCTCTAAACGCTGTGCGATTGGTTCTTACCAGAGAACTGCTGCAAGGTATTGCTCTGCCTGAACAGGCATAGGGCCAGTGCTATTCTGAAGGAGACACCTAAAGATACTGTGAAAACACGTACATACACTAGGGTGCACTATTGGTTAGGATACCCCTATGATTGGCATGACCTCTCCTGTAAGGCCCTAGTACATATTAGGGCAGGGGGATTAGAACTACCTTTAAGTCCCTAGAATATAATAGGGCATGGCAGTTTTGAGGCCAGCAGCCTTTTCTGCATTTGCATGTTTGCACTGCTGAAGCTGAGGTCAGTTTAAAAGTAGCCCTGTGTTGTATCACTGCTTTTAAAATGCAAATTGTGCCCAAACTCGACTTTTGGTTTTGGGAACTTGCAAATTGATCAACTACAATGCTGGGGCAAAAAAATAAGTTAAGTGGAAAATAATTTCCACTTAACTATGACTGTATCATATTTGCTACATAATATATCATCTGCTGCATAATCTAACGATTTGAGCCAAAGCTATTTTGTTACTCAAACGGATCAAAAATTACTAAGAGAAATTTGACTTATGTTGCTGTGAAGTGTAGGGCCCTTTGCAAAGGTTGACTGGTCACCTTTCCCACTGCTGCATTTGTATGTTACACAGGGACTAATGAGGCAAACGCTTTGCAGAGGCTGTTAGTATGTATAAATATGTCAAAATAATAAAGTATCACGAAAATGCACAGCATTACGCTGCAGCCTTTTTATTGTTGCATATTTTAATCAACACTGCAACATCTTTTTGGCCTCCATTGCTGCATAACTCCAGTTGCCCGAAAGCAGGCTGCACATTTTAAAAGTGTTTGTGCATGAAGCAGATACCATGAAGTTTGCAAATTTAGGGGCTGATTATGATGGCAGGAGGACTTCAGTCAGTCCGCCATCGAATCGGGGAATGGATCCGTTGGCCTTCAAGGTGGCGCCACACGATAGGCATTACAATGCGACCACCACTATGGCATTCTCAGTGCCTATCTTTTACATTGCAGCAGGTGCTGCTGGCTGAATAATCCGCTGCAATGTAAAAAAGGACATGTTACATATATCACTGCACTACGTGGCAGGCACAATGAGGTGCCTGCCACATGGTGCAGTGATATGTAGGGGGGCATCTTAGATACGCCCCCCGGGTCCCATGTCTGGGGGCTGAGGCGACAGGGGCCTGCTAAGGGCCCCCATTGTCCCTTTCCACCAACTTTTCCATGGGGGGTAAACCGCCATGGATAGGCTGGAGGGTAAAGGGTATCTTAATCCCTACTTTGGTGGCTGGTAGGTACCACCAGCAGTGTAGGAACCACAAGTCCCTCCGCCACACTGGAGGGCTCAAGGTGCGAGTTGGTGTGTGGTGGTGGTCTTTCCGACCGCTAGGGAACTACCCGCCATTGTAATATGGCTAGCGGTAATGCAGTCACCGATCGCGGTGGAACCGCCACTGACGGGGTGACGTGGCGGTCCCACCTCCATTATAATCACCCCCTAAATTTGGTGTGCATGCAAATCCTTCATTGCTGATCCCTGGTGAGTTGCCCTACTACTGCTGAAAAAGGCCAATGGAGGTACCAATGGGTGCGGTGGACTGGCCTCAAGGATCTTGTGACTTCAGTGACAGTCACTGTCGATGGTGTGTCTAGGGTGTGCTTCTTTGTATGCCTGCTCACAAGACTGGAGGTGAACTGTGGTGGACTGTGGTGGACAGGCCTTCAAGGTTAACTCACACTTGCCGCTGTTAGGGTCCACCTGCGGGTGCTAAGACACCAGGGCTTCTAAGGTCTATCGGGCCTTCTAAGGTGTAGCATCAGAATGAGCTCTGTCAGGAGTGTGGTCTGGTGGACTGGTCATGAAGGCTGAAAATGGTGTTCAAGTTCCAAATTCAGCAGCTCTGGCCAGAGTGCCACATCCTCTCCCATACTGCCCCACTGAGAGAAACTTGCACTGCCTTAAACTACAACTCAATTGGGCTGCGATTAAATTCAAATTATGCTCTAGACAACAGTAAAATGCTGCCTGAATAAAACGAATAACACCCTGGAAAAAGCAAACACTCATAAGGAATGCAAGAATAAGCAAAGCATGTGAAATGTATTCAGGAACAACATGGTTACCGTAACAATTTTAAACTCATTATTCAGAATCAGTAAGTGATTTTGCCTGTAAAAGTCAGGACATGGCTACAGGACCAGGCAGGAAGGCATCTGTTTCAGTGTCCATTGCTTATATCCTTACAAAATGTAAGCAGTTTGGTTTAAAAAAGACCACATCCCTGAACACAGAGCTGCTGTACACATTTTATAGGCTAAAATAATTAAAACAGTTGAAAACGATCATATTAAGCGTTTCTACTCCACTCATCAAACCAGGTATTGCAGTCCCTTTAGGAATGGAAGACTTCCCCACCCTGGAAAAACAATGTTGTTCAAAGAAAGAAGAAAAAAAGAAAGTAGCGCTTTCACTGGCAAACTCTGTAAAGTGGTGCTAATGTGTGTGGGTGTAAATAACAATCTGGCCTGTCTGCTGACCACTCTTTATTTAGGTATTTAATCATTTTTTCTCTCCATCATGAGGTTTTTCTTTGGAATTATAAAACGGTCAGCAAATGAGGACATTTCCAGCCAAAGTGTTCTTCCTATTTTGGCTCCATTTCACAATTAAACAAATAAAGACAAGGAGAGGCAAGAGAAAGAACGTAAGAGCTGTCTCTTGAAATCAGAACTTAACGAGGAGGGATTCAAAAACAGAAAGAGATAGAGGAAAAAGAAAGAGAGAGGGGGAGGAGGGCCGCTGCCAGAGGCAGATCAGGAGAAGTTGACACTGTGCTTGCCTTCTCTGCTATGAAGGAAAAGAGACAGAGTTTTTTTCCTTCTCTGCCCTTAGGAGACCGAGCCGTCCTGCAGCATAACAAAGGGCAGAGGGCGGGTGGCCTCTTTGACTCCTGGCAGGTCAAGTACAGGGCCATTAGGTAGCGCTTTCGCGCGCTAATGACCCTGTGAATAACAGAAGGGAGAGGGGAAATCCTTTTGTCCCCTCGTCCCTCCCATGCTTGTCCCCCATGTGCCCTCACTTTAAAATCTGGGGGGGATATATCCCCCGCGTCCCCCACACTTTCTACGCCCATGGGGATCATTCAGACCATACATGCCAACATTTTAGGACAGGGACGTGGGAGATTTCAAATAAAACATCGGGAGAATGAAAATTCCCCATCGACTTCTATTGTAGAAAATGCAATTTCAGGCAGGAGACAGCTAAAATAAAGCCATTTTTGGCTTGAAAATTCGGTAGTCTCCCACCTGAATCGGGTCTATTGGCATGTATGATTCAGACACTCACATAACTGTGCACTGATTTTTAAGTTTTTTTTTACTCTTGCTTCCTTTGCAATATGAGGCGCGTATTAAAAGTGTTCGGGACAAAAATAAACTGCAAGAACATTTGCCTAGAGGAGGAGTCTTCCAGCCCTTCAGGGGTGTTTAAGGGAGACATGGGGGTCCCACCCAGAGACCTGTCTGCACCAGAGATAACAGCCCCTCCGACCCACTCTAAGCCCCTCTGACGCTGCACCATGTCCTGGGGGCCTCTCTTCGTGTTCAGCGCCCTGTGTGCAGGTGATGCGGAAATGCTTTGCTTGTCGTGTTTGTCCACATAACAAAAGCAACGCTACAAGCCAGTGTTTAGCTGCACACAGGAAGTGTTTGAAATGATTGTTATTCTTTATTGTATTTTTCATTATTAATCCATCTACTCATTGCAGGCGCTGCTGCCCAGTATGTCCTGACCCAGCCTAGCCGACCTCGCTGTCGGTGACCCCCGGACAGACGGCCAGACTGCCCTGTGTGATGAGCAGCGGGTCCAAGGTCGGCGACTACACCGTCCGCTGGTACCAACAGAGTCCCGGGAGCCCCCCCAGGTACCTGCTGTATTATTATTCTGACTCTACCAAGCACCAGGGCTCTGGGGTCCCCGCCCGGTTCTCGGCCTCCAAGGACCCCTCCAGTAACACCTGCCACCTGCTCATCACCGGGGCCCTGGGGGAGGACGACGCCGATTATTACTGTCAAGGAACTCATGGCAGTGGCAGCGCGCTCCAGTATCACAGTGACTGAGAGCGAAGAGGAACTAAGACAAAAACCTCCCCTCATTTGTTACCCACAGAAATAATAAGAGGAGAAAACAAACGGATGGAGACGCCAGTGCCTTTGAAACGCCCCCTGTCTCCTGCAGGCCTATCAGCCTTGGAGTCATTTGTGATGCTATAAAGAACAAGCATTTGCAATGCAATAGGTCTCGCATTTACGCAAGTTAAAGCTATTGGCATTTTAAACAACAGTGTGCTTTAATTATGTTTCAAGAATCAAAAAATAAATAAAAGGAATTATCATTTACAATGCCAATAGCTCAAACTGGCATAAATGTGAGACATGTGGCATTGCAAATGCTTGTTGGTCATGCTGGTGCGAAGTTATCTGCAGTCTCACACCTAAATGCCAGTGTGATGGTGGGAAACAAAGGCACTCCGCTTGTTATGACTTCACAGGTGCTAAGAAGAACACCATGGTTTGGAAGGAGGGGCTTTCCGATTCTACCTCCTTTCTGTTAGAGATGCTCTTGCCCTGTAAGAATGTCATATGTATATGTCTGCATGAGAAATTACAACAATAAACATTTACATGGCACTTACTCCGTTTTCTCCCATTTATTTTTAAACCCTACTCAGCCCGAGGCAGGGTGTCCGAGCTCGGTACTTGCACAGATATGGTACGGGTGCAATGACTCATACAAGTGTTAGTCAATGTGCAGGGAATGCTAAATATGATGGTCCCAGGTGTAGCAGTCCCATAACATTAGGGCCATGGATTTATGAGAGTTTGCAGCAGTGATGTTTCCCTTCATTAGTAAGGATTTGCCACATTTGCATCATAATACAGCATCTGCTGCATATCCTGCAGGTTTAAAAAATAATAGCTTCTAACTCATACAGTTCAAAAATATTAAAAATGCAGCAACACGTGCTGCTGGGCAGTGGAAGACCTTTGCAAAGGTTAACTGGTCCCCTTTCTGTTGCTTATTACTGTATTTTGGTGTTAAACTGATGATGTGAAACCTTTATTCTGGCAGTGTTAACCTGTGTAAACATGGCAAAATAAGGAAGTAATGCACATTTTGGGCCACATTAATTGCCTTTTCTTTGCGCATAATTTGGTCTTTCCCTGCCGCAAAATTCTAAGGGCCCTGTAAATCATCTATACTGGTAGAAATTACATGCTAAGAGCACTTGTTTTGGAGAAATGCAAAGTCAGGATTTAAAATGTGTGTGGGGGTCCACAAAACACAGGGTTTGGGATTATCTTTACTAGTATGCATGTATCACTACCCTAAGAAGTCTTATAAAAAGGTAAAGATAGAAGAAAACAACAGTGCGTTTCTTGCAGTTTGCGTGCAGCTGTTTAGGGCTGGTGTATAACTCACTGTGCCGCTGTACAAGGATTGTACATTATGACCTTCGCATAACACAAGGACCTCTGCAACAAAAGTTGGAACCCACTGAGCTACCTGAATAAAGGAGAAATCAGTGACGTGAGCTTTACATTGTGCTTTACAGCAGGGACATGAACCTTCTCTGTTGTTTTATGATGATGCAGACCCTTGACTGGCCTGCACACAGATCTCTGCAGCAAGTGCACTAACCACCGGCAGGGGTTTAAGTGGAAAAAAAAAACTAGGGGGTCTCTCAGAGGGGTGGGGGGAGGGGTGGCCGTGATAATTAAGGGCGTGGCTTAAAAAACCTACACTAAGAAACTGTGCTTAGCATAGTGTACCACAGACTGGTATTTTGCTGCTTGTGTCTTTACATCCATCATTACAACTGAAAAAGAAGTGGAGTTAAGCAGGTCCGGGTTTATTATTTCACTTCAACTCTCATTTCCAGGAAGCCTGAAAGCGTCCTTGGTGACACAGGCAGCACTCTGTGTCACGAGTGCAGCAGGGGCATTGTTTGAGCGCGCAAAAGTGAAAGTGTCAGAGAAGAGACACCGTGAGCGTGCACATCTGCTGTCCGGACGAAAGCGGCGGTGCACATCTCCTGTCCCCCTTCAGAAGAAAAATCCACAACAATAGACCTCGGCAAGGCTTTCAGGCATGCGCTTCATTTCTAGGTGAGACCTAAAACAGGTCTTGAAAGGGCAGACCTTGGAGTGGGGCTGGCCCTTGGAGAACCAGCACCACATGAGAAGAAAGCTCTGGTTTAGGAAGAACTCGCAGTAGCCAAAGTGCAGTGCATTCGAACCACATCTGGCAATCTATTCTGTTCATGTGTTTCCAACTCACCACAAGGTGCAGTCTCTTCATGCGGTGCCTAAATGAAGATGGCACATATTGCATAATTCACAGTGGCCTAGTGTGGGGTGTCAGGTCTGCTGCTGTGAGAGCTGCTTCTGCCTTGGTAGTGTCTGTGGAGTGACTTGGCATATCTGGGTCGTTCAATCTGTCATTTTCAAGTCTGCCATGGAAAATGAGCGCAAAAACAAACTTGTGGTGCAGTGTAATGAGCAATCAAAAATGTCATAGCATTCATGAGCATGATTTTTCAATTCTATTAAGGACACAGAGGTGAAGATTCTGCAGTCTCTTATTTAGCTTAATTTTTTTAGCAGACAATAAACAATGTAAATAAAAAAAATGTGTTCATGTAAAACAACTTTATAATCCATGAATACAATGCAACTACAACTCCCAGCAAACCACTATAATATAGCCAATCAGTATTCAGCAATCCATATGTCATAATTGTAATTGAATTCTCCCTCTTTTTTATGGGTGGATGGAAAGTTATCTAGAAGGTAAAATCCTTGAAATCCTTCATGATTGTTACCTGAAATTTGAAACCAAATTACAATTACTAATTAAATTGAATCAAATACAAAAAATAACCTCTAAAACCTTTCAAACTCGAAGGGTTATAATAATATCATTAATTTGAAATGTCATATAGAACTGTTAAATACAATTTTAAATAAGGGTGGGATAATCTTTGCTTCCCTGTCCTCAATAGAATTGAAAATTCTTGTTGCAATAAAAGTTTTGATTCAATGTCAGGACCATAGGCTTCCGATTATGCAAGTTCAAAGCCAAACAATCTCTAAAGAAAAGGACTACTTACTGGTTTATAATAGAATTCTTTATTCATAGTGTCTGAGGCCAATCAGCCATGGGGATAATGTCTTCGAAACGTGCAATAGCATTGAAGGATTTAGATGTAACATCACCTCTTCAAGAATGAGCTCCAAAGATATATGTATCAGTTACAGCTACAGATAAAATCTACTTAATCCATCTAGCTAGAGCTGGTGAGGAATTTGGCCCATAAGGGTGCACAAAGGATATTAACAGTTGGGATAGGCGAAACATTCCTCTCCACCCGGCGGAGTTCACAGAGTTTTCCTGACTCTGCGTTCCATTTTGAGAGCAGAATTCCGTCAAAACTCTGGCAACTACAGAGGGGTGGACTTTTTCTCACGTGTGGCTCTCCAACGTTAAGTTGGTAAACGTGAGCGAGAATTTCCATCCCCATGCTTGATTTCCTGGTGCTAAATCGCCTCCTGGTGAGAGTTCTCAACACAGGCGGTCGAGGCAGGTCACAATCGTTCATTTTGAAAAAGAAAGCTGCTGCTCAAATAGAAAATCTACTCGAGTGGCAGTCAAAACCATGCCCCCTGGTTCTCTGCCTGGTAATGTTTACACTGATTTTACAGAGCGGGAAATGTTCTCAGCACTAAAAATCAGCATGAGCAGCGCAACATGACAAATTCCACCAGCTCACAAAACTCCATGGAATCTCGACTAGGTTTTATGTAACTCCATGGAATTCCGTGGAGTGAAACTTGCGAGTTTTGCCCACCCCTAATTAACAATTGACCTGAAGTGGAAAGTCTGAACTCTGCAGTTGCAGATTCATAAGATTTTAAACAATGAACTACACATAATTTCTTCTTTCCAAATAAAGCATTATATATAATCTGTTTGATGGCAACATTTCATTCTTTTTCAATTGAAAAGGTAACCCTTTCTGGGGAAATATGTCTACGCCTTAGATTCAGAGCTCTAATATCTGATCCTCTATTCCATGAAATAATAGTATCTGTCACTAGAGCAAACAGATCAGCACTCCAACTGTAGAACATGGGAAGCTGAAAAGTCAAACGAAAAGCATAAGGTCCATGCATTACCTTGGAAAATAATTGAGGATTACATTTCTATTCCCTGGAATCTCTGGGATATCTCATGGTTCAGTCTGCTATTTTGTTTGTCTTGCTGCAAAGATGGACTGCTTGGACAGAGATGTTGTGCATGAGGCAATAATGGCAAAACACCTTGACTATTTTGGCTAACAACTGTGATTTCCTCCCCCAAGATGGTTTATATATTAGACTACAGATATAGTGTCCATTCTCAAAAGAATACACAAATTGGATATTTGGAGAGAAAAATAACACATTTCAAATGAACCTGCTAAGAGTTCTATGCAATTTATGTGAAGAGAGGTTTCTTGAAGGGACCATTTGTCTCCTGGGGATATGTCGCCACATCTTACTCCGTACCCTGACCGACTGGCATCTGATTCGATCACCGTATCTAGAACGAAGACAAATATGACTCTGCCATTCGAAGCATCCATGTGATCGAGCCATCACTTTAGTTTTAGTCAGACCTCTAAGACAAGTTGAGTTTGATCAGAAAAAGAAAGGCCTTGTCTGAGATGCATAATGTTCAGTCTTTGAAAGGCTCGGTAATGTAAAGGATCTGGGAAAAATAGCATGGATAGAGGAGTAAAAAAACACACTAACCTGATAATTTAATGAAGAGTAATCATTTTTTCCCCATCAAAATCCTGGGGATTTCTTATGTCATTGCTTGAACTTATTGAAACTGTAGAGACAAAATAATTAAATTGAGTCCATTGGAAATGCCTGAAAGATCAGTTATTTAGAAGAGATATGGTTGAATCTTTTCTTGTTATATAACAAATCCCAAATTTGGAAGAGTTGAGGTTTGAACTTTTCTTGTTTTATTACAAAGCCAAAACTTTGAAGGAGAGTAATGGTTAGATGTTGCTATTGCTCAAATAAAATTGGATCCTGACACATTATTAGAATATCGTTGAGATAGATGATCAAGCAAACGTCTCACACTTTTTGGAATTCCACCACAGGTTTCATCAATTTGGTGAAACACCAAGAAGCTGAGGACAGACAAAAATGGAGAGTGAGGAATTTGTAAGTACTGTGATTCCATTGAAACTGCAACAATCAACAATGCGGTGCATATGTGTTTTGATAAGTAGGCATCTTTGACATCCAGACAGACCATGAAGCCAACTTCCCTTAAAAGGACTTGCAGAAGAAGAATACCTTCCCCTTTGAAATGCCTGTAAAGTGTCCAGAAATTAAAATATTTTAGGTTTATAACTAAACAGGATACTCCTCCTTTTTTGCCTGCTAGAAATACATTCCTGAGACATTTCTAGGGATGAACAGTAATTTACACCTTGGCTGCTAAGGGGTTTTCCCCTCCTGTGCTGCAAATGCTTGAATACTATAGAATCATGACAAGGTCAAGTCGTCATAAGCACAGCGGAGGTAATACCCATGACGAGTTGACCTTGTCATGAGCATGGAAGAGGTTAAAGACATTGCTTGTTTGCGAACTAACAAAGTTATTACTTGGTTTAAGAATGTTTATTTTTGTTCTGTGAAACATATCTTTTAGGGCCAGGTTTTTTGAATGGGTGTTGAATAAAACCTAGAACAGTTTGAAGAACCCATGCATATGTTAGTAAAGCTTTCCAGTTGTGTACAACATATTGAATTATCCCTCCCAAAGTTGGAGGAGAAGAAATTTGTTGAATCACCTGGAATGGAAGAATGTAATGCAATTCTAAAGATGTTTCCACATGAACTGTATCCTCTATATCTTCTTCCTCTCAAAGGGAATAATGGGATTAATCTTAGACCAGTGGTGAAAGAAACATCTAAATGGAGCTTGATATATGAAACGTCTGATGGAATGGAGCCTTCCATTGCCACCCCTTTTGAAAAGGATAGGCTGACAAACATTTTCTAGACATGACTGGGCTTTGTCCAGGGAAGTAAAAGTTTTTATAAAATTTGATACCTTTTTTACAAAAGGATCACCAAAAAACAACCCATCAGCTGAAGGACCTTCTTCACTGGTAGCTAAATCCCAAAGTTTCGGACCAATTCTTAACAATGTAGCTATCCAATGCTCTTCTGATAGAGTGTAGTTAGGTTACCTAGCTTTGAAGTCAAAATATAACAATATGGAAAGAGGCCAATTAAATCAAAGAGCTTATCCTGACAGGCTTTCCAGGACCATCCAATTCCTTCTTTAGGATCTTTAATATATTTCCCTAAAACAAACAGATAGTTTGGGCTCGATATTTGGAGTGTTAACCAAATGATCTGAAAGAGAAGATCTAGAACATTCTGCTCTAAGTTTATTCCAAACCTCCTTTGGATAGGGTTTCTTATCCTGCTTTTGATATAAGTAGCAGCTCTGGGGGAGGGGGGGCGGCATTCTGAAGATTTTGGGCAAATAATGTTTTAAGGATTCAAAGTCTTAATTCAAAAGGCATTCGGATTTTCAAAAAATAGAATTAGGATTAAAAGAGCTTTCATCTGTGTCATCCTCATCATTATTTCTTTTCCTTAGAAGTTGCCAGTAACATTTTCTGAAGAAATTATAGCTGGCATAGATGAGGATTTTCTTTTAGATATATTTTTTGCATAAAACATGCTGGAATAGGGAGATTCATAATATCAGTAAAATATGATAAAATAGTTCTGAACAACAAACCATCAGTTCATAAAATCAAAGACCTATGATACATTACCTGAAACAGGTCACCCTTGTACTATTGCTCATTTATGAACTTTTAAAATACCCCTTATAAAAAGACGCCATTGCCCAACAGATCAAAGGGAAGTTTAATGGTTGCAGAAACAGCAATGTTGTTACCGATTCGATGTGTGAAGAAGTAACTTACCCAGGCGAAAAGCAAATGTACTGGCAAAGTTCAAGCAATAACAATTTAAAATAGAAAATGATAACAAAAATCAAGCACAAAAAATAGCATTTAGAAATTTAATTTGAAAAAAGTGATAAAAATAGTCATAAGGATAATCTATGCCAGACAAAATAAGCAGTTGACAATAAAAATATTTTTCATTTCGTTAGAGGATCAATAGATATGCATTGTTTTGTGTGTAGATGTTCCCAATGATCTGAAGGAAAGATGGTTTTCGTCTACGCGTTTCAACACCTAAGTGTCTTCCTCAGGACGCTACCATCTTGTAGCTAAAAGTAGATAAAACATTTTTAAAAAAAGAGCCATTTAGTATTTGTGCTAACAATGTACATTTGATTAATACATTGACTCAAGTTTTGGCTTGAACTAAAGTGCCAGAGAAATGATGATATCATATAAGGTACCGCTTTTGATAGTACATTACACATGACTAATATAATACAGAAATATACATAGATGTCTTCAGATCGAAACTGGCCATTTCATATATTTGTGCGCACCATTGCTCATTATTGTTAAAAATACAAAAAGGAAAATACAGTACTTTAGGGAAGATGGTGGACCAGAGAAAGTAGAAAGCTGGTTATATACAGAGATATTGAGTTCTCACCTTGTTCAACACAAAATACATTTTTGTTTTGTTTTTATTATGTGGGGGAATGTCCCTTATTATGCTTATTACAGGGTGTACGTGCATCTGTATTTCATATTGGGTGGGGGTAGTTACATTTTAGGGATCAGTTATGTCATATGGGTGACTATTTTAGGTCAATATTAAAACTTCTTTTCACAAATCTAGTACATCTAGTACATATATATTTTTAAAAGTTAATATTTTATTTGCCTCGTGGAAATTAAGCTATCTAATGGAAACACCAGAGAGGACTGCATTTTTGGAGATAGATACAAACATGGTTCACTAGGTTGTACATAGCGCAAGGAAGTGGAAATAAAGAGATCCTTACCATATGTGGTTGGTATTGGGCATTGATGAAAATATCCGTGTAGTGATCAGTCCGATCAAAGTCTTTGCGTCATCTAAATTTATCCATAACAAAGAGTGAATAAAGATGTTGGATTAGGTAGTGATCTAGATTAATGGTAGAAAACGCAATTTTACCAAAGCGGATAATCAGATGTTTAACACATCCTGGGCTAGAGGTTTAATATCAGGGCTTAATTTTGGGTGTGTGTTGTCCAATTGTTAAATAAGTAGTTATCTCGGGGTCGCTGTTTAGAAAGAGATATATCTAAGAGTTGCTGGGTATCGAAATGTCGATCAGGCAATCTGCATAAAATTATGCAAGAGATATGGTCTTTATTTACCTGGCAAAGTTGTGTATAGTGGCTCCTATATTTGGAATTTATTCCTTAGGACTTTAAAAATTTCCGGTGGGCTGCTGAACAGTGCCTGATGTGTGAAGGAGGTAGAGAAAACAAACAGCCAATTATTTTATACACAGAGCACCTAATGACTTATCTGCACTTGTTTTATTGATCGCATATATAGAGGTGGTCTGTATTTATTACCTGCCAGAAGCTCAATGTAGTATTTGTTCCAAAGAAATACTGCCACTATGGCTTTGTAGAGGTTAGCAAGTTTATAACGGTGTGCGAGGACGATGATCCCGTGTGGTGGTTAAAATAGGAGCTTGATAGCTAGACAGCAACTACAGGCAAAGAGAAAGCAGCCAGCGTTTAATCTGGTCAAGGCTCTGCCTCGTATTACGCTACATTGTGCATGCCTGCGCATTTTCAGGGATTCTAAATCGGTTACCTGGTAAACTGCTCAGGATTCGGGTATGTGCAGCTGCGTGGTGACTGAGATGGCAAGCTGGGATAGTTGTTAGGTTGCGGGCCGGATATGTAAAAGACGGAGCTGGAAAGGGCAGAAGAAAAGCACAGCACAATGTTTTAAACAAGCATTTACAATGCAATGGTCTCGGCATCATTAAAGGTAGAGCTTTTGGCATTGCTCATGACATTTCTTTTTTTTTTTTTTTTAAATCATAAATAAATGGCATTGTCATTTACATTGCCAATAGCTTAATCGTTAAATTAATGGCATTGTTGCTCACATATGCTGGTATTGTTTTTACGTAGATCTCGTGCAGTAAAGGCAAACCAAGGACAGGTGGGTCGGTTAACTGTAATTCGAAGAATATTCCATATGCCATTCCAATACAAAAATTGTCATCTCTGCTACTCCATATTTTGCTTTAAATGGGCTGCTTACTACTTATATTTATAAAGCAGATACACGTGAAGGCATCAGGGTCCCGTTAATTTAGAGCTGCATTTAATAAAATTTGGCAGTGTTCCAGGCGTGCCTCTGGGGCAATACATGGTACGAATGCGCAATACAGATATTTGGTGTGTGCCCGCTCTGTGCACAAAGCAAGTCCGACACTTTACCACTGTAAACGGCCTTGCAGTGTCTCGAGGGCTCCAGTGGCATACATCCACAATAGATGAGAAATCCGTGCCCGAACGTGTTGTGAAGGACCACGGAGCAACTAAGCATCAAAAGGCAATGAGAAATCATCACGTTTGACGACTGACGAGAACATGTTTAAGATTCTACTTGGCTGGAAATCTGCAGCTGATAAAAATGATGTCATGTTTGTGACTCACATCCATAATACGCCGATATGACGTCATGGGTGTAAATTGCAGGTTGCCAACCCACTGATGCTTGTGAAATAACACCGACCAATCAGGTGATAACAAGAATGTTGGCAACATATAAAGCCCAATGCTACCGGTTGAAAGAACTACGTTCCAACACGAACAGGGCTTAGGCTGGCGATGCGAAAACACAGCACCTGGTCGCCTTCTCTGTCGTGAGCAGAACCCGACCCTGTTGCTGTCCACAGCCTCGCTCCCTGCCTGCTTCTTGGGTTCAGGGTAGGTGAGTCCCTGAAACGCTTGGTTCCCAGCAGTAAGACACCCTGTCAGAGGTAAACACCTGCAGCAGTCATCCATCTTGGATCTTCGCCCTAATGTTCCACTCAAACATTCCTATGCGGTGTCATATTTATAGTTAAGATGAATACAGGTAAACATACCCGCATACCCTAAGGGCCCCCCTACAACTTTAACGTCTGTGTGCTCCACAGAAAACAGTGACCACTGCGTATGCCATGGCCACGTGAAACAAAACTCTATAAATAAACAGGACACAGTGGAATAACGCTGTGCTTGCCATTAGCCACATCTAGGACAGCTAGCTGCATCAAGCATATGTCCCTCCTATGCATCCTATAGCACTACGGTGCATTCACAGCTGTGGCATAACAATCCAATCCTTACAATGCACGACCTGCAGCAGTTTAACTCTCTCCTCTCTGCCTGTGGCAAACTCCCCTTTCCCTCGACCACAGTTGCAGAAAACTCACTCATAACCGTAACTCATCACAGGCACACCGTGCTAACGCTCTCCCGACTCCCATTCAGTGCAACCAGTACCCCACAGCCATCACCGCGGCGAGTGCCTCCCTAGTGCTGACTCCATCGACTTTGGTAAGCATTGCAGGTTTCACACTAGCATCCATCTCCCTTCCCCATGCATCTGAAAGAGACGCTAAAGTGATACCCCCACCCCCACGCGGTGTAACCTAATGCACACACCGCAGCTATGTAATCTGCCACCCATCCCTGTTTGTGACACCCTGACAGCAGACACCCTGCACAACAGCCAGATGTCCCTAGCTTGTTGTCATGAGATTAACTGGTAAATTCACCACTGCAGCTACATTTTATATTAGGCTATAGGAGTTAATGTTTCCAGTAATTTTCGCAAAAGTTAGCCTGCTCCCTCGGGAAGAGAGGCGGGTCGGATTTCACAAGTTCACCAAGGTAATTCATGATTGGACATGTGCAGGCTTTCTGTGAAACCGATGACAAAGTTCAAACTCTGCACCGGGTGAAAAGTAGAAAACCTAACTGCGTGGGGAGGAGGGGCCTGAGTACCGACTCTTCCCGGTGAAATAGAAAAAAACAAATGTTCACGGCGTGATTATAAGGCAACCTTGTTTGTGTGTTCATGCTCCCCGCATTACAAGTAGTGCCCAGAAGCCGCACGTACACATTTGTGAAAATTGCGTGAGTAAATGGTGAGTCACTGAATACTCGTCCAATCGGTCTGAACCCCTCGAAAGCCGCATCTCTGGTATCTTCACCTAATATCCCTGATGAAAGTTTCTGGCTGAAGAGTGGGACACTGAACACCAGCCATTAAAAGCGCCCCGCTCCCTTACTCACTACAGTGAGCTGGAGAGGGAGGGGCAGACCTCGTGCCACATGATTGTCAACATATGGGCCAACCAATGCCGGGTGCAAGCGTTTTCTGTTTTCACAAGTGCAGAGGCCACAGCTGGACGCGCTAAGGAGATGTGTGCCCACCGATGCGTTTCGCCCAAAACGGCCCCTGCACAAGGCGCTGATGGCAACGAATGCCGATCATTACAACTGCCAGCGTGGTGGCAGTTCATGCGACTGTGCTAAAGGGTCCGGGCATGCCGCGCCGTCCACAGCAGCCCCCCAACAATCAGAGTGAAGCACCCGAGTCAGAGCCCTAGTGTGCATCCTGCTAGCGGGAGGGCTGGATGACGCCCCCTCCTGCCAGCATCTTCCAGGCACACACAGCAAGAGGGGGGGGGGGTTCTATGAACACACAGACCCGCATCTACTGTCGGAAAGGAACCCTAGGGTTTCACGTGGGGGTTCCTTTCCACGCAAGTCTGAATGCAGCTCATCGTGTGCTCTCCAGGGAACACAGACCAGCTCTACTCTGGATGAAGTTTTGCTTCATCCCTCGCAGCTGGGGTGCTGGAACACCCTCTACAACGGCACGGAACTGATCAGCTAGGTTTACCACCGTCCGAAACCATGATTTCAGCGTCTACACTGTAATAAAAATGCTTCCAGCTCCCCGATCTCCACTCTGTCCTGATCAGATACCTAAGTTCAAAATATATTTCTGAGGGTAAAAATATGACCTTAAAATGTACATTATTTAAAAAGTAACAAGGGCTATATTTTGGCACTGTAAGTAATTCGACTTGAAGCTTACTTAATGAGGATATGGGTCACTGATTTCAGGCCGTCGCTCGTGTAGGGCAGTCCCCCAAATAACTGCTTTCCACCAAGGGCTTGTAAAATGCATCGGTGACATGTTGGTGCAGGCAGTCGGGCATGGAGCTGGACTGCGTCTGTTAGAGGGCATCATGGTGGCGCACATCGGATCCGGGGGTGAAGCGTGACTCCTAGGGCTGGAGCACACAGGCGAGCCTGGGGATGGAGTGTGACTCCTAGGGCTGGAGCACGGCCGACAGGGAGCCACGAACAGCGGGAGGGGGCGGGAGGGGGGACAGCGGGAGCGGTTTCGTATCGCCAGAACAGCGAGAGGGGGGACAGCGGGAGCCACAACAGGGAGGGGGCGGGAGGGGGGACAGCGGGACGGGAGAGACTCGCGGGGGGGGGGATGGGAAAAACTCGCGCGTTGGGGGACGGGAGAGCCTCGGGGGACGGGAGAGCCTCGGGGGACGAGGCGCGGGGGACGGGAGAGCCTCGGGGGACGGGAGAGCCTCGACGGGAGAGCCTCGGGGGACGGGAGAGCCTCGGGGGACGGGAGAGCCTCGGGGGACGAGGCGCGGGGGACGGGAGAGCCTCGGGGGACGGGAGAGCCTCGACGGGAGAGCCTCGGGGGACGGGTGAGCCTCGGGGGACGGGAGAGCCTCGGGGACGGGAAAAATAAACGGCAAAAACAAAACATGGAAAGAAAAATAAAACGGCAAAAACAAAACGGCGGCCACAACGGGGAACGAGGACAGCGGGAGCATGCGACCTACCTCATGTACAACAAACAGCTTAATGGCGCCCGGCGCTCCTGACATTTTTCGGAATTGAGGGCGTGGTTTTGATGTTTTGAGTGACGGACAACGTCACTGTCTAAAGAACATCAAAAATTACGCCCCCAAATCCGAAAAGGACGGAGCTTGTTTGGAGTGACGCATCTCTCCTCCAATGGCTGGCCTCCGTTTAGGAAGCCAGCCAATGAAGGAGAGATGGGGCACGGAGGCGGGACCTTCGGCGCTACTCAGACTCATTAAATCTCCGGCCTAAGACTGCGCAAGCGCAGCCTTTTAGGCCTTCGACCTAAAAAAAGGGGCTTTAAAGAATGTAGCACAGCTTTTTATTAGTTTGTACGCCCGCCTCACTCAAGAGCGCGATAATTACCTGATAAAGCAACTTGGTGCTAGTTTAGGCGGCAGGCTCAGACAAAATGCAGATGTATAGGCTTGATGAGATGAGCGGATGCTAGAATGAGCAGAGAGAAAGCATAGCGCGATGATTAGCGAGAGGCTTTAAGGAAGATGACACGGCTTTATCAGCTGGAGGGGCACGCCTGGAGAAATGCTCGGTAAATACCTGATGGAGCAGCTCGGTGTACGGAAACCCGCTTCTGCGTGGCGTGTGCTGCCTCGAAATGACAAATGGATTTGAAATGAGCGCCATAATGCGCTTATATATCGCTTGATTTGATAGGCGGGCTGAATGGGGGAGGACTTCTTAAAGAAGTATGCCATCAGAAATGTTAGGGAATGTCTCAACAGTGCGGATTCATGGTAGTTGTCCTAGGGGTATATCTAAAGTTTACACGTGTATTCATTTGGGCTCATGATGTATCAGAATCGTTTTATGCGGGAGATACAACTCTGAAGGTTGCTCATTCGCTCCTTACCGATTCGATGGCAACTCAGTTCAGAACATCGGAATAAGGGTCAGGGAAGCCTGCTGTATGCAAAGAGAAAATGCAGAGGGTTTGTGCCCACATAAACACACATCCCCCCTCCCCAATGATCAAGGGTTGGCAACAGGGCCGGTGGCCACTTCAGTAAATAGGATTCTGTGCATCCTTTTTAAACACTCGTTCTTTAGTCAAACATAAGTATGAGCTGGAAATATTATTGAATGCATTTGTCCTGATATGGTCTTCTTAACGGAGACCTGGACGGATATAACCTAAATCCCTGATTGGACTGTCGCCTTACCTTCGGGCTATGCTTTTTTTAACCAAGACAGGTCAGGTAGTAGAGGAGGCGTCATCGCCATTATATATAAGGATGGCCTGAAGGTGCAGACGGAAGTAGTTGCTGATCTCCAAGCGGAAGCAATGCAATTCTGTGTTAGGCTTAAGGATGACACTGTATTTCATGGCCTACTGGTCTACTGGCCGCCGGGCACCAGAGCTACTTTTTCAACAGCCCTTATGTCCTATATGGAATCTTGTATTAACTATGAATTTTTTACAACCTTACGTGATTTCAATTATCATCTGGAGTTGGTTACTAATTCGGACACGGGTAAACTGCTAGATCTAATGGAAGCGCATGGACTGCATCAACTAGTGTCTGAACCCATGCACTTAGGAGGCCATATTTTAGATGGGCTTTTCTCTAACCACCCAGATATTTCACTTGGTGGTATAGAGGCACTCCCGTGGACAGACCATAAAGCAGTATTCTTTGAGGTTAGGGCCAGGGAACCAGAAAGGTGTTCCTCTCATAAAGCAACTAAGGTGATGTTTTGTCGCTGGAGTAAGGTGACCAGTAGCAGCCTAGGGGATGCCCTTGACCATTTCCCTCCAATTTTATACAATGACAATGAAGTGGCTGCTGCTCAGGTCAATGAATGGATTCAAAGAGCAGTAAACCGTGTCGCCCCTGAGCAGACCGCCATAGTAAACAGGTGCCCTTCCGGGAGGCCGTGGTATGGCCCTGAACTTAAAAGACTAAGGGCCCGATGTAGGTCACCAAATACCGGTCGGTAACGGCCGAATTTGGCCGTTACCAACCAGTATTTGGTGATTGAGATGTAGGGGGCTATATTTTACAGAATCAGTACATTTACCGATTAGGTAAATTTACTGATTCTGTAAAATACCAAATCGGTAATTTTACTGATTCGGAAAATTCCTGATGTAGGTAGCACTGTTTCCAGTGCTATAGGCCTTTCAGATTCGGTATTTTACCACCCATTCCAATTGGGTGGTAAAATACCGAATCCAGGTGTGCATGCACATGTGTGCATGCACACCTATGCCATGTGACAGGCACACATGCCTGTATTTGGGGTGCTAGAGGGTGTCAAAGTGACACCCCCTGCACCCTTGCTGGAATCGGTATTTACCGATTCGGTAAATACCGATTCGGTAATGCACATTGATTCCTATGGGCTTCAATGCCCATAGGAATCAATAGGCATTACCGAATCTGTATTTACAGAATCGGTAAATACTGAATCTTAACAATTCGGTATTTACCGATTCAGTATTACCTACATCCCCCCCTCTATTTTACCACTTCTTAAATACCGATTCGGTATCATTCGGTATTTAAGAAGTGGTAACATAAAATTATCTACATCGGGCCCTTAAAGTTGAATGCAGAAGGTTTGAGAGCCTTTGGAGGGTAGAGTACAGTAAGATCAGTAAAGATGCTTACAATCAGGCTGCTAAAAGGGTGCATTTCACTTCGAAAGTCCAGGAAACCGGAAACTCTGCAAAGGAGTTTTTTAAATCTGTGTCCTCTTTGACTAAACCTCAGCAGGGTAGCGGGTTTAAGCCTGATCAGACGCTTTGCAACCCTTTTGGCGGTTTTTCCACAATAAGGTGCAAACTATGGATGATGATTTGGCCAATTCACTAAATTCTCAATCTTGGCCTGATCTGTGTTTCTAGGTACAGATGAGCCAGATGGGGGGGATCTGTTCATTTTCTTGCTGTGGGCCCAAATCTGGAACAAACTACCAGTGGCCTTAAGACTTCAGCCGAACCTCTCATCGTTCAGTAAAATCTTGAAATCCCGGCTGTTTAATGCTGGGTAGCTGTTAGTTTATTTGCCTTGCTATGCCACACCTACACACCTCAGCGCCAAGACGCCTCGGCATTCGAGCACTTTATAAGCATTTTTATAACATAACATAACATTTGCCTAGAATAACAGGATTTTGAGCATTGTTGCTGAGACTCGAACCTGGTTCCCCAGATTTGAAGTCGACCCTCTTAACTGTTAGGCTACATCCTATCACCCAGTTAGTCACTATGTTGTAGGGAAAGGTAAATGGAATACTTGCATCTAGTAGACACACTTCGAAGGCATACTCAAGTTTCATCAATAGTTATCCAAACCCGGGGACAGAGTGGGAACATCCCCCTGTAGTTACACTTTTGTCAAGGTGCTGCATTGCCGTCTTGGCCACTCCTCTTCCTCAATGAATCCGTATTGGTGTCCCTGCTTTTGTCATCAGGCAGTTTCTATTTTATATCCAACTCCCATTATGTGGCACCTTATTACTGAGCCCCAGGTTCAGGATCTATATATCCCCATCGCATGGCCCTCCCTATCATCCACGCCTCCTTTGAGATTAAACATGGTTTATTGATCAAGGCATTGCTGGGTCACCATTTCATAAGTAGTTACACAATTTAAGGGTGTGCAAAATTTCTCTAATTGAATTTTGTGTAAATTTATAAAGTTTGGGGAAAATAATGCAAAATTATGCATAGTTATTTCAGATTCAAACACATCATTTTTTGCTTTATTTTAGCATGAAATGAGTCCTCACGTCAATTTTTGACGTGGACACAATTCACTGTAAAAAAAAAGCACAAAAAGTGCAGTTGCCACAATATTCAGCAACTAGTTTTCTGATTGTTCATGTTACTAATGCATTATCATTTTGCTGTGATTGGCAGTGCAACTATGCAAACTTGGCATAATGATTTAACTTAGAATATTTTGGCTTAACAAGCATAAAACATAATTCCTGAGATTATGCAAATTTGATGTGGCCCTAATACATGCGTTGTGCTGCTACCCAGAGATGATTAAACATGTAAAAATTCACCTGCTCCAATTTGACGATATTACTTACCTTAGGGTCGATATTCTGTCCAACGATATTCTTGACCTCGATATTCTTCACCTTCGATATTTTAAACTCTATATTAATGTAAGTCGATAATTAGGAATCAATATTTTGACTGTGCACCGGTGGTGGTGTTACTGGCATTTTATAGCTAACAATCTGCCATTGGTGCGGTACTGCAGCACTTTTAGTAGTTCCAAGGGCATTCAGTCTTTCCATCACAGACCGGAGTCAGATTCGTCTTGGGAGGAATGAGCTCTTGGTATATATGTCCTCATGTCAGGAGAATGTGTCAATTTCAATGAGTTGTGGGTGAATATTCATGTTGTTTTATGGATAAGCCCGGACGGTGCTTATGAATCTTCTATAAAAATTGGCTCGAAAGTGACTTTGCAATCTAAGGCTTTCTCAGGTTGGCCCCACATGGATGGGATGTGCGAGGTAGACCAGAGGCTCCCGCACACAGGTACGGCTGGTACAGGTAAGAGCGGTGGGGCGGGGGAAGTTGACATACAATGGGATAGGGAAAATAAAACAATAATTAAAACCAATTACCTTGTATAGTCAGCGATGTGTCAAGCACAAGGTAAGTGATTTTATTTATTTATTTTATTTTCCCTAGCCCATTGTTCGTCGACTTCGCCTCACCGCTCTTACCTGAACCAGCCACACCTGCCTGCACAATCTGGACGGTAACTGCTCACCATGGAGATGCAGCTAGGCCAGTCTTAAAAGCTTTTTAGACCCTGGGCAAAGCAGTGCACTGGGTTCCACCCACACAACAACTCATGGGAATAAAAATGTTTAACGGAAAATCAGTGTAAATTTCTGGTCTACATGGGGCCCCTATGCAGGTGGGGCCCCCGGGCTGTGTTAAGCCATTACCACATGCAGCCAACTGTGCTAATCCAGATCCTGGTCTTTTAATCACCTATAGATTGGACTGTTTGCAGGGGTGACTCCTCCATTATGGCGGAGGAGCATCAGCCGCTGAATAAAAAATAGAATTAAAATAAAACTATTTTATTATCACTTTATTTTTTACCTTACTCAGCCACGTCTGCTGAGTCAAGGGAGGGGCTCTACCATCTGTGCGGCAGCAGCAGCCAGGGAGGAGAAGTGGTAGGTGCACTGTAAATGCGCATGTCGGTTTAAGGACGACCAAAACGGCATGCACACTTACTTTTCTCAAACCCAGCTGTCTTGTACAGCCAGGTGGGAGAGGAGGCACAGGCTTCCTGTCCCTAACTGAGCATTTCAGCCCAGTCAGACCAATCCCTGCGCTTCTCTCATGTTGGGTAATAGCACGAGAGCAGCATCTGGATTCAATGGAGAGGAGAACAGAGGAGCACTGAGGCGGCCTTCAGCAGAGGCAGCTTAGTTCTTTTATTTTTTAAATATTTCATTATTCACCCCCCAGCACTGCCCCACCAATTTTTAGTGGCAGCAGCCGCAACTGAGTTTGAGCTGCGCTCGTCGATGACAACAGGAACCAAGTGCACAAAAAATCCGGATCACAGCAGAGCCCTCCAGTTTCCCTATTCTATGCGTGAGTAGCTATTCTTCTCCAGAATTATTTCCATTCTGGTATATGTATGCCTGTTTATCACTTTATAGTTGCATGACTGCAAATAACAAAATATTAAAAGAGAGCCACACCTAGATGACTTAATGACACATGGAACCAGGAAACTTGAGAGCCCTGCTACAGTGGTTTTGGACATTGGAAGCCCAGGTCTTGAAAATTGGTGGCAGCAGTGACATGGAGTCACGTTGAACCCTCAGTAGAGGGCAGTTCCTCCTCTTCTTCTCAGTATCTGTCTAAACATCATGTACTCATTTCTACGCTGCGTCTGGATACAGAACTCAACATTTCCATTGAAACTAACTTTTAACTGGCCCCGTGCCATGGATTGCAGCCAGCCTTGGATTCTGCCACTGGAGCAGTAATAGGGCCCACAGTTTCACTTTTCCCTCAAATATGGACTTATCTGCAAGCTATTGGTGGCAATGAACTTCAGAATTATCCTCAAAGGGATGTGAGAGGACAGTGCTACAAGACCCCTGGTAAGCTGCGGACTTTGACCTAGAGCAAGACTGGGAAAAACACAGATCAGGAAAGAAGGAGGAAAGAAAAGATGCAAAATCTGTGACAAAGAGAGAAAGCGGGATGAAAAAGAACCTGCAAGAGTGAGATAAAGGAGCAGGGAGGGTGTGGTGGTGAATCAAAGGGGCAAGAGTTGGAATCAAGACTACGCACCCTTCCTTTTAGGCACTTTAACACTCAGAAGTGCCAGCCACAAGCTTATGAGCAAAACCTTGGGCTCCAGCATCTATATGTTTACAAATTAAGCACGGCTATAGTGTACATGGCAGCAGCAGGCTTTAGTTTGGTAGGAGTCATCCAACTTACTGGAATCTTCACACTAAAAAAAAAGAACTTTGTGGACATTTCAGAAACGCAGGTTATGACCCCTTGCTTAGATTCAAGCATCTTCAGTCAAGATGAAGCAAACAGTGTTTTTTGGGCAACTTACAACAGGTGACTTTCTCATCTTATCTCTTAGCTTCTTTGAGCTCTGGTCTGTCCTCTTTTCACTTTCCTCTCAGAACCTGTGAATTTCCCTTCACCCTTCTGCTTTATCCCTGCACTTCGCAGGTGAGCCAGGATGGTTGTGAATGCCCATGACAAGAAGAAGATGCCACACAATCCATGCAAGTATTTCAACCGGCTTGTGCATCTGCATTACCTCTCATTTCACTTGCATCCATTCTAGGCCTGGCCACAATGACTCAAAATGCCCAAAATATCATCAAAGTTGCGAGCAATGCGGGTTTTGTATTTTGCGCTAATGTTACTTTAGAGTGAAATAAATAATTTCACAAAAAAAGAAGCAAAATTGCATTTGATGTGAACAACAGTCACTCGTATTCTGTTCGTTCGCATTGGTCCTGTGCTGCTGCGGATTTGTACCCAACTAACATCTCATTTACACAACGTGGCATGATGGCATAATAATCGAAATTTCGCTTATCAAGTGTAATGCAAAATGTTAGAAAATATATGAGATAGGAGACAGGACACAGGCGAGGACCCCCTTTATGCTGCCTGTACCCAATGCATAACCCCAGCATCAATGCTCATGGCATCATTCTATTACCTCCTTGTCTCTTCCTCCACCCGCTCCTTACTATTAAGGTTCGGCTTGGCCTGTTAAAGTTCGGCCCCAAGATTCTCTTTATCTCGGATAATCCAATCACGTCACATATACCCATGTTTTCACCCCTCACACTTTCTCTTTTATTTTCAGCCCCTTCTCTTGTGAGATCTCTTCCTCGCCTCCTTTCTACTGGGAGTCGTTACTGTGCTTAGAAGGTATGATTTGCTTTTCTCTTCCTTGCACTGACGGCGCTGGTCCAGTTTGCTGTGGTGGGGAGTGGTGACGCGGGCACTCAATCTTCTGTGTGCAGGTCCCATGTCTGAGCCATTGCAGCTCATGACATGATTATCAATGCTCTGCAGCAGTGCATGGGCCTGTTTGATCTTAGTGGTGTGCTGGCCTTTTTGGATACATTCAGGGGTGTGTCTATGCTTCATAGCAGTAAGCGTGGGCTAATGGATGCTATTACAAAGGCACAATAAGTCTGTCATTTTGATCTCTACCTTATCTGGCATTGACTCTTATCCTCGTTCCGCAAAGAATTCTGGAACATCTTCAAAGGTGATTACCTCCTCCATCTTTGGAAAGGCGATGCTCTTTTATTTATCACATCCAAAGATTCGTAGTATAGGTGACTGCAATTTGGGTTGGAGAACAGTTCTTTGCAGACAGACTCATAGGATCAGCAGCAGTACTACACACACAGAATACAGTGATAAAGGCCAGCCTAACTCCTCAGTTGAGGATGGGACACACACTCTGAGGCTTTCACCCTGGCTGGTCAGTTCAAAGGCAGAGATGAAATATATTTCAGGACCTTTCAGTGCACTTCACATTTGGTGTTCACAATCTCCAGGCAGACTGTTGGAGTGCGGTGTATCCTTCATCACAGGAGTTTGCTTCTAGCCACACTGTATTCCAGGAGATTTACTATAAGTGTAGCATCTTCAGAAATATATGTTTGTGGATTAACATATTGATCTTCCCCCTCAATTATTACAAGATTCTAGGACCCCCGGGGCAATTGGATCAAATTCTCTTTTGAACCCCTGGCCCAGAAATCTGTTATATGCCTTTCGACCAATCCATCTAATTTCCGGAGCATTACCAAAGATTGAAAGGGAGTGGTTGTGATCCTACTTCTCCTCTTTTGGCTAAAAAGACAATTGTTTACTCTTCTCTGTCTCTTGGCAGCAACAACATTTGGGATCCTGCCACAGGTACCGCTCCCTCTTCTTTAGCCACTTCTTCCATTACCCAGCTACCTTCAGCTGAGTCCTTCAGTGCAGAGGTTGCCACAAGAGGGCTTTTAACCCCTTAGCTATTTTTCTTGTTTCCCTTTCAATGCATAGTTCCAGAGGAGACACCACAGAGAAATCCCATAGCTCTTATTTGGCACCGTTTAGCACATTGTGTCAGAGTAACACGTTTTCACTGGTATATGGCTTCCTTGGAAGTAATGTAAAGTTTTTACAGGACCTTTTGAAAAAAAAGCTTTGATTGTCTTTACCCTAAGATTGCAGTGGGTGGTTTTTCTGATATAAAATCCCATATATTTAGAATATTTCAAGGGTTTGATTTCATAAGCTCAAGGGTTACCCTTCATGAGACCTTCCCTTGGTTTTGAGGGTGTTGTAAGCCACTAAGGGCCAGATGTAGGTAATTTTTATTTTCCGACCTCTTAAATACCGAGTCATACCGACTCGGTATTTCAGAGGTCGGAAAATAAAAATACCGAGATGTAGGTAATTGCAGATGTGCAATTACCGATTCGGAACCAGTCGGTATTTTCCGATGCGGTAAATACCGACCAGTTGATGCCCATGCATTCCTATGGGCTTTGAAGCCCATAGGAATGAACGGGCATTTACCGGTCGGTATTTACCACATCGGTAAATACCGATAGCCACAAGGGTGCAGGGGGTGTCACTTTGACACCCTCTGGCACCCCCAAAAGAGGCTCGGGTGCCATGTGGTAGGCATACCTGCCCTAAGGGCAGGTCTGCCTGTCATATGGCATAGGTGTGCATGCACACATGTGCATGCACACCTGAAACGGTATTTTACCATCAAGTATTATTTGATGGTAAAATACCGATTTTGTACTGCTTGTGGGACTCAGAAGAGTCCCACCTACATACCAATTTACCGGTATCCATAATGTTACCGACTCGGTATTTTACATACTCGGTAAATTTACCTATCGGTAAATTTACCGAGTCTGTAAATTACAGGGACCTACATGTCAAATTGCTTTTACCGGGTGGTAACGGCCGAATTCGGCCGTTACCACCCGGTAAAAGCCTACCTACATCTGGCCCTAAATCTTTCAAAAAGACTTAGGGCCTAATTATGACTTAGGCAGAGTGGGAGCCGGCTGCCACGCCACCGCCCTGCTCCCACACCTGAACCACCAGCATATTCCTGCCCCAGGCTATTGCGCCACCACCGAGGGATCGTGGATCCGCGGTGGTTGTGGTTATCCCATGGTAGTCTGAGCGCCAAACTTTTAATTCAGCGGTTGAACCCCTGGTGCGGCAGTAGCTGTGCCCTGTGAGTTTGGCCGTAAACTCATAATCAGGCCCTTAGACCTAAGCTGCATTGTTTTATTGTGGTAAGAGCATTGAATAGTTATTTGCACAGGTCTTCAAAATAGAGGCCTTGGGGCCTGACTTACTAGTTTTCACAGTACATAGCACAGCTTTCAAATTTGATGCACTGTGTTGCATAAGAGAAAAAACATTTAACACTGCTATATCTACAAAGATTGTCTTGCTGCTGTTTTCATCCCATGAGGTAACACACAACAGGCTCCCATGTGGGTCACCACATCACATCATGGAGCAGTGGAGAGTGTGCCCTTTCGAGCATAGGATTTTAGTGGTGGAATACCCTTCCAGGATACATTCCTCTGTGTAAACAAACTCAGAAGGATCTTACACATTAGATGTTTACTGTGCACTGCAGCATAAATGCCGGGTAGCTGTATATATAAATAGTATACATGTACTTTTGTTTTCTCCTTCTTCAATTAGGCAATGATTTTTTTTAGGTCTCGGCTAGCGTAGGGTGCGCTTGCGCAGTCTCGCTGGCGAGATTTTACGTTTTCTAGTACGGAGCTTAAGCCAGCCAGCTCTTCTTCATTGGCTGACTTCCTGAACGGCGGCCAGCCATTGGAGAAGAGCTTTGTCTGTCACTTTAAGCCCTGTCCGTTTCGGATTGAGAGGCGTGTTTTTTCCTGTTCTTTCTCTCTGTGACATCATCATTGCAAAACACACACCCCAATCCGAAAAGGACGGGGCTTAGTGACTGACAAATGGCGAGCGGAACGAGCCGGAAGTCCTGCGCAACCCCGGCAGCCGAGGAAGTCTTCGAGGGAGGAGGTCGGGAGCCCACCCCGCCTCCTCGAGTGCCGCTCGGAAAAGTCCAGGGTCCCAGGAGGGGGCCCGGGTGAAGGCAGGGAAGCAGCGCACGTGTTCCCGAGAGCTCCCATGCGCTGGAGGGAGCCCCGGAAGTGGAGAGAGCCCCGCCGTCTATTGCTGCAGAGGGGGTGCGACGCACACTGCCGGTGCCTGCCCCCGCCACTTAGAGAGCCCCGCCGCCTATAGATGCGGAGGGGGCGCAAGGCACACTGCCGGTGCCTGTCCCCGCTGCTTCTGAGCAGCGTGATTGTTCCGGGGGCTCCCATGCGCTGGAGGGAGCCCCGGAAGAAGAGAGAGCCCCGCTGCCTATTGCTGTGGAGGGGGCGCGAGGCACACTGCCGGTGCCTGCCCCTGCCACTTCTGAAGAGGGAGCCGACCAGCGAGGAAGGGAGACCAGCCGCACAACAGAGAGAGACTCCCCCTCTGAGCCAGTAAGTTTTCTTGCCTCTGTTCCCTGGTTGTGCTCGTGTTTTCTTGCTTCTGTTCCCTGGTTGTGCTTGTTTTTTCTTGCCTCTGATCCCTGGTTGTGCTCGTGTTTTCTTGACTCTGTTCCCTGCTTGTGCTTCCTTTTCTTGCCTCTGTTCCCTGCTTGTGCTCGCTTTTATTGCCTCTGTTCCCTGCTTGTGCTCGTTTTTCTTGCCTCTGTTCCCTGCTTGTGCTCGATTGTGTGTGTGTGGCTCTCTGTGTGTGTGTGTGAGTGTGGCTGTGTGTGTGTGTGTGTGGCTCTGTGTGTGTGTGTATGGTGGCTCTGTGTGTGTGTGTGTGTGGCTCTGTGTGTGTGTGTGCGTGCATGGGTGTGTGTGTGTGTGTGTGTGTGTGTGTGTGTGTGTGTGTGTGTGCGTCCTGAATAATGCTCTTATCTTGTCTTAAGTCACAGCTCTTAGCAGTGTGATGAGAGAAAGGGTAAGTGAGGCACAGTACTGTGATTATAAATAGCTGACAGCTACAATTTAATCCAGAAGTCCAATGTGTAAACTATGGTCATTACAAACAATTTTCATTCAATCTCCTCTGTTGAGCACACCAATTAAGTCTTTCACTCTTACACCATTTGTGAATGCAAAAATGCATTTTTAAATGTACAAAAGCCTAATTGCGATTCAGTAACCTAGTTTAATCATGTATGTCTAGTAAAGAGAAAGAAAAGACAACAAAGAAATAGATCTGCCTGGTTGGTTTGCATTATATTCATGTCCTATGAATCAGTGATGATGGGGGAGGGAGAAGCTTCTGGTTGGAAAGAATATTTTAAAGTCTTCGAAGATGGCAGCCACATATGGCAGATCTCTTCATGCATTAGGTGCTTGTGCTCTTTGGTATTGAGTGGTTTGGTTCAGGTGGATTGGTGGTGGTTTCCAGTTGGTGTCCAATTGCAGTTCTAATCTGTTATGGTAATACTTAGCTAGACTACACGTGATTTATCACCATGTGCAATCCGTATACTTGTCATTCAGCCTGCAACTGGAAGTGCAATGGTTATGGTCCTGTGACATTTTGGCACCACTGAGAGGGTATAATTAGCATCCAGCCTGCAATTATTATACTCAGCAGTGATAGAATCAAATTGTGTTGACTCCAGTGCTACCTGAGCCCTATTCTCATGACCGTCCTCCAGTAGAAACATTCTATTCACAAACAGCCAGCTCCATCTTGGACTACACATTCGTCAGTCTGGCACTTTTCCCCTATATCTTGGAATTCAGAATGGGGGACAAGGTCGAAAGCGACCATCGCCCTCAGGAATGCTATCTGACAACAAATTTGCCTATTGCAATCAGGCAAGACAAAACGCTAGGGGCGATCTATACCATCAATCAAAAAAGAATCAAATGCACACCAACCAACCTAACAACTCTGGCCGATACTGCCCTTCAACAATATAACTCACAACAATCAAATGCATCTGGGCACATCCCTCACTGGGAGCAATACACAGAATCTTTGCTAAAAGAACTGGCAACCAAGTCCCCCCCAAAAATTAACTTGCACAATGTGAGCAGTAAAATCAACTCAAAAAAAGAACCGAGAGCAGAATTAAGGCAGCATAAAAGATCCGTAAATTCGACCTTACGAAAGCTAAGATCAGCCCCCGAAAACGCACAGCTTCGGATAGTGTTGAAGAAACAAAGAACTGAGCTCAAAAGCATAAAATGGAACATAAAGAAAGACGCTGAAAATGAGACATGGGCTAAATTATTACATGACAGTAAAAGTAGTAACAGCCCACGCTTTTGGGAAACAGTTAACAGGATCCTACGACCACAGCATAAAGAACTAGGCTCGCACATTGTGGAAGAGTCATGAATCAATTACCTCTCTAGTCACTTCAATGACCATCCGGAATACGCAGGAGCACAAAAAACAAACATCAAAGAGCCTAACTCCACGCTGAATGCCCTGACCAAGAGAGAGCAAGGCCCATCCAAAAACATCTCGGATACAACAGCCGGCCAGCAAATAGCATTAATAAAGAAACAGATTCGGAAGGGCATGAAAGAAGGTGCTCCGGGACCAAACGGTGTTCCGCTAGCCTATTTAAGGAAAAGATCACAGAATGGGCTACCAACATGCAACCGCTATTCTTGGAAGTAAGACTCTTACACAAAATCCTAGAATCTTGGAGAGGGTCGACAATTGTCCCCATATTCAAAAAAGGAGACAAAACGGACCCTAACAACTACCGACTAGTAGCCCTCCTCGATAATGAGGCAAAATACTTTACGAGAACCCTCTTAGAGGAAATTGTGCCATGGGTGGATTCAAATCAGATCATACCATTGAACAAGACCGGCTTGTGGAAAAAATACTGGAACAGCTACCAATATTCTGGCCATCTCTCTAATGATTGATGCAGCAAAAACAAAAAAACTGCCGCTGCATATGTGCTACATTGATTTCAGCGCAGCATTCAACAACATCGAGAGAGGCAGACTTTGGGGGAAACTGGCACAATGGGGAATACCACAGCCGATTCTAAGCATGCTGAAGCTTCTACACTCTGATACCTGGGTGCAGGTGAAGCTAGGAGGCGGCACACACCTGTCATCTAAAGTTCGCACTACCAAAGGACTCAAGCAAGGGTGTGTGCTTGCCCCATTACTGTTCAATCTGTTTATGGCGGATCTATCAGGCTCACTCAACACATGCAACTCCCATTCCCCGAGGTTGGGGGGAAAAACCCTGAGTAACCTGCTGTACGCGGACGACGTTGTGCTACTTAGCCATACCTACATCGGCCTCCAGCAGCTTATGAACCAAATGCACCTCTACGCCATGGAAAACTAACTTAAAATAAATTTGAGCAAGACACGCACCATGTCGATCAACATCAAGAAGAAGCCTCAGAAGTCATGGGCAGTAGGCGGTCAAAAAATAGAGTCGGCTCTTGTCTACAAATACCTGGGAGTTCTGTACAGCAAAAGCAGGAAGCAAAAAGGAGAGGGGCGTGCATTGCCGTCACACTAAGAAACATAGCCAATCAACTGATGGGGCCAATTTTAACCCCTTATTTAAGAGTTATCCAGGCTAAGCTACTCCCCTCCATTTGTTATGGCAGTGAGGCGCTTCGTGGGAGAGACTCCAAGATCCTGGACACAATCCAGACAAAAGCCTATAGAATAATGTTTTCCCTTCCGTCCTACACATCGCCTGCCCTACTTAGGCTGGAATTTGGATTGCAAAAGCAACTTCTTGCCAGACAGGGAGCGTATATCATCTGTTGCCACAAACTTCGCTCCGCCACCACCAACACTCTAAACTCACTGCTATGGCAAGATATTCAAAATAGGGACACATCTCAGGCAAGATCCTACCTGAAGGCAGCTCTGGGGGCTACCAACCTAACTGCAATCTGGGACATGCAGCTGGGGCACAATCCATTTAAAAAACTAGCCTGGAAAACTGTTAAAACTCTATCCTTATGCAGAAGAAAAGCAGTCGAGAGTCGAGAATCGAGTGAGCCGAGCCGAGTGAGCCGCTTCTGCTCCAACCGAGAGTCGCCGTGAGGTGTGGAGCCGAGTGAGGAGGAGGCAAACGAAAGCATGCAAAGAAAGCAGTAGCTGACGGCGGTTGCAGAATTTAGGCGGTCGGCTTACCGGAGAGCTGCGTGCATTACCGGGATTACCGCATTACCGCGAGCCGCGATCAGACACCGCCGGCAGCCGAGTCCAGCGAGACCAGCGAGCTGAGGGAATCACTGCGGAGCACTGAGAGTGCAGGAATGCGGAGATTTGGCGGAACTCGGCCGCAGCCTTACCTGGTCACAGCTGTAAGACAACCGTTGCGGAGGGGGACGGTGCCCGGAGCCCAGAGCCCAGAGCCCAGAGTCTGGAGTACGGGGGAAGGGCTCGGTCCCACACTACCCGCCGCAAGCTGCAAGCCTCAAACCACCACAAATCACAAGCCCAATCGCCAAAATTTGAGCTACGACTGGAAGCAGAGCGGCGGTGCAGTGAATGGTGAGAACATCAAGAGAGTTAACTGATTTGGAGTCAGGAGGCGTCAACAGCCTCCATTTCCGTGTCCAACGCCACAAGCCTCACCCCCGCAAATTTGAGTGGGAGCCTTGTGCGATCGAGTGGAACAGGCGAGCAAGCGGGTGGTGCTGACAGCCCCCATTTTCGGGACCAGCGCCAGTTGTGGAAGTGCTGCCGTTCTCACAAGTGGGCCCCTGGCACGAAAAGAGCGTGGGCATAGAGACCGCAGCAGAAGTCAGCACTTGGCAGCAGGGGACAAAATGATGTGAGTAACCCAAGAGTCTGACTGCGAAATCGCGATTTGCATTAATACGCATAACACGCATAACAGCGACAAAAATTGTTCTTGCAGTATATTTAAGGGGCCCCGGGTTTTGGGACACGGCGGAAGGCCAGGGGGGCCCAGTGCCTTTCAATACCGGAGTAAACAGCAGCGTCCCTTTGATCTAGTACCCGAACAAACATATATGCGGTAGACTCCCAGCCCAGCTCTCTGCCTCTGTCTCCCAGCCCATAGGACACTTGGGGAGCCATAGGGGCAGCTCCAAAATAGGCAGCAGGATCGAAGAGGGAGTGGACTAGAGTGGACTGGAGTAAATAGCTTTGTGGTCAGAGGGTTGGAGTGAGCTATAAAAACCGTGTAATATTGTTTGAAACTCTAGGAGGCAACGTAAACAGTCCAAACACAGAGAAATATCTAGATATAACCCATACACGGGAAAACCAAGTTAGCCTAAAATCAACCGATCAGTAGGCAACCAAATAGAATAACCGAATCAGGACTATGCGGTCTGGAAAAATTCGACAAGCACCTATACAGAAAAGCAAGAGAAGGGCGGCTACAAAACATCAAAACAAGCAAGGAAATAAAAATAAGACAAAGGAGATTGCCAGCAAGGAACAAAAGAGTCTGATCCCAGTTCCCACACCAGAGCCTTTTAAGTTCGGGGAGAAAAACTTAAAGCATAAATTTTACTTTTTAAAAGATCAAATGGCGGCAATTTATGCTATAACTGAAGAATCAAAAAGCTTACAAAGCCCAATAAAACCAATACATTTAATCACATCTAGTAAACAGGAAGAAAAAAACCAGGCACAGTGGGATCCTTTGAGAGAAAAACTAGATCTACGACTACAGTCACAACACAAAAAAAGAAATGAATCAGAAGGTTGTTTGGGCACACAGACCAAAGAAAAATCAACGATAAAAAATTGGTTGCTAAAAACCACAGCACAGATCCATGCACCTATCTGCCAACCCATGTCAACACCAGACAATGCAAACAACGAAGAAAACGAAAAATGTTTAACATTAAAAAATGATCAAAGCCAAATCGAAAGTCAAATAACATCACAAGGAAATATACAAAAGATAGATTGGTCAAGATCACTTTCAATTTTTGAGGAGGCAGAACTTCTGAAGATGCTAGAAGTAAATACACAAAAAGTAGAGGAACCGGGGCAAAATAGTGAAGTAGAAATGAAAGATTCCGAGCAATTGAAAATTAGAGAAAATGGAGAAAAACGGGAAACTACCTTCAAATCCAAAAATCTTACATCAAGCCCTATCAGACGGTTGGATCTTAAAATTAAGGAAAGTGGCCCCCGACAAGGAACCACAAAAAAAGACTCGCCAATAACAATTTCCTCTGTTAGTGGTTTTGATTCTACTGCAGGGGTCCAGACGCAATTAATCAATTTACAGTCTGCGCCATGGGGTGATTCATTACTAAGAAGTTTACAGCAAGCATTCAATGTGCTCAATTTTCAATCAGACAAACTGGATGTTCAGGTGGATTTAATTAACCTAATTGCAACGCATATAGCGGGAATACATTTGAAACTGAATACAATTTCGGTTCATTCTTAAAAGAAACAAATAAAGAAAAATAATCAAAATTTATACCAATGGAACAAAATTGTGTCTGTGGGAAAATAATAGATAAACTGGCCTCATTACCAGACATCTTGTCAGAAATCCTACGTGTGACACGCACAACAAAAACACCAGGCGTAACCAACTACCAAGAAAATAAGGGTGTGGCTTTAAAGTTTGAAGAGCAGAACAGAATAAATTCACTCATTGAGAAGGAAAAATCCATAAACTTAGCTGAAGTAAGTGAAACAACTGGAAATGGTCAAAGTGAAAATAAAGCATTGAGGTTATCAGGTACAATAGAACCTCAAACCAAAAGGCAGCGTAAGCGGGCACGGAAAGCAAGGAAAAATGCCATCAAAACCAAGCAAGAAAGGCAAAATTATGCAATATTCGAACGAAAGAGGAAACAGAGTATAAATGACGAGCAAGAAGAATTAGACACAATAGAATCAAACAACCAAGAGGTAAACAAGGAAGGAATCGCAGAACCGCCGAAAAGTTCAAGGCATAATGCAACAACGTTAAATTCACAAGGGAAATTAAAAATTGAAGAGAAATCTGAAATAAAATCAACAAATAAAATATTAAATAAAGTGGACGACACAGTAAAAACCAAAAGAGGATCAGTCCTGAAACAACAAAAACCGCAGGTAAATGTCCAAACACAAAAAACTCATTGTGAATTGTCGGTACAAAATTGTTCAAACTGGTTTACAGGAGGAAATGAGGAAAAACCAGTAATCACAATTAAAAAAGATACGAGTGGCAAAGCTCATGTAGACCAATCCATGAAAACGAACACACGCTTAACCATCACGGTAGGAAATAAAGGAAGGACATGTAATGCTCCGCTAGGAATCACACAAAGGGATATGGAGAGACCAATCATAAGTCACACACCAGTTGAGTTAGAACCTAGGTCCCACAATGAAGCGGTGACATTATGAGGGTTTAGTCCATCAGAAGTATCCACTGTCGAGCGCCCAAGACTAAATAACCCTCGGGATCAAACAGAGGAAAAAAGTGAACTTAGACAGAAACAGAAATTCAATATGGTCTCTATAGAGACAGGCTGTAAACTATTATTCAATCAATCAATCAGTGACACTTATAAAGCGCGCTACATACCCGTAGGGTCTCAAGGCGCTGGGGGGGGGGGGGTGCCGCTACTGCTCGAACAGCCAGGTCTTCAGCTTCTTCCTGAAGGAGAGGTGGTCTTGGGTCAGGCGCAGGTCGGACGGGAGGGAGTTCCAGGTCTTGGCGGCCAGGTAGGAGAAGGACCTTCCTCCTGTGGTTGCTCTTCGGATGCGGGGGACGGCGGCGAGGGCGTGGTTGGCTGATCGGAGGTGGCGTTTGGGAGCGTAGAAGTTGACTCGGCTGTTGAGGTAGCTCGGGCCTTGGTCGTGTAGGGCTTTGTGTGCGTGGGTGAGGAGGCGGAAGGTGATTCTCTTGTTGATGGGGAGCCAGTGAAGGTCTCTCAGATGTCCGGAGATGTGGCTGGATCGTGGGATGTCGAGGATGAGTCTGGCTGAGGCGTTTTGGATCCGCTGGAGTCTCTTCTGGAGCTTGGCGGTGGTCCCGGCGTAGAGGGCGTTGCCGTAGTCCAGTCGGCTGGTGACGAGGGCCTGGGTGACGGTCTTCCTGGTCTCTGTGGGGATCCACCAGAAGATCTTCCGTAGCATGCGTAGGATGTTGAAGCACGCCGAGGAGACGCTGTTGACTTGCCTGGTCATGGAGAGGGAGGAGTCCAGGATGAAGCCCAGGTTACGTGCATGGTCTGTCGGTTTGGGTGCGGTGCCCAGGGCGGGAGGCCACCAGGAGTCGTCCCAGGCGGAGGGAGAGGAGCCCAGGATGAGGACCTCCGTCTTGTCCGAGTTCAGTTTCAGGCGGCTGGTCGTCATCCACTCGGCTACCTCTTTCAGGCCTCTTATTCAGGCCTGATTTTTCAAACAAAAGGAAAAATGGACATACTGAATCGGGTGAACATACTGAGATTGTTTAAAGAGATCCCTAAATTAAGGGGAATAACATCAAAGGACCTCATAGCAGTAGAATTTGTTCAAACACACAAGGATATAGAAGAGGAAAATAAGCAGTACCACATGGGCATCAAAATAAATAGTGGAGCTCATCTTTTCAACAAGAACAGACTTTGCAGGATGGGGAATAATATTGGAGTATCCTATGCCCATAAAATACCCATTTCCACTATAAAACAGCATGGTTCCCCAATCGAAAAATACAACAGGAAAAACATCCTCTATTTTAATGGGAGCAAGAAATAAAACAATAACCCAAAAAACAACGAGGGAACCCGTGTCCAACAGTGTAAAAACAGGACAACCAAACCGCGGGTCGAAGGAAGACCAGGATTGGTCTTGGATAGCACAAGTCTTAAATTCTCATCGATCCTGATGGAAGCAACCCAGTACGCAATAAGCAAGTGCAAAACATAGAGGTATGCAAGAAACCAGAGAGAAAAATAAAAATCTGCTCTTGGAATGTCCATTGTGAGAAGTTGGCCTGATATGCAGTGCTCACTATTCTAGTGATCACTATGCATCAGTCCAGACAACCCTTATTGATGATTGGTTGTAAGTCAACCTTATAGACCAGCTATCCTAGTAGCGTGGATACGAGCAGTCTAAGGCTAAAGACTCGAGAGGGCGTGTTAAGCCAGCTGTTTACCACACATATACCCCTTGAACACCAAGTGAAAGGACACCACACAAGTGTTATGAAAATAAACAGTGTATTTATTAGAATCACAACAGCCCTGTACTCTTTATGAGGACAGGGTACTAAGCACACAACAAAACTCATAGCGAAACATGGGCAAAAGTAAAACTTGGAGATGGGAGAAGGATATCCTCTGAAATAAACACAAGAAACGGCCTAAAACAGGGCTGTGTGCTCTCTCCAAGCTTATTCAATGTGTACCTAGCAGACTTAGAAAGTCATCTGCAGAATGTGAACGGACACCCACCAAAACTGTCAAATGAATCAATTCAGTTTATACAATATGCCCGACGATATTGTGGTATTAAGTCAAACCCTGATAGGCCTGCAAAGGGTCATAACCAAATTAACTGAATACCTGGAACTGAATATCAAAAAAACAAAGGTAGTGAGATTGGCAGGCCCAAGCAGAGGATCATTTAAATGGTATACAAAGAATACACAAAATCGAGGAGATAACCTCATATAAATATTTAGATGTCAAACTAAGCAAAAACATGTACCTGTTGAATCAAAAACGGGATATTACAGCTAAAGCTCAATCACTCATTTTTGCTTATAAACTGCTTCAAAAGAAACTTCAATGCCCTTCATATGGTCATCTTTTAAAAGTAATACCTGCTCAATTATTACCAACCTTGTCCTACGGGTTGGAAATATGGCATGGGAAAGAAACTGATACCCTAAACAAATTACAGACAAAAATATATAAATCTGTGTTTAATCTTTACAAAGGATCATCGCCAGCACAAATACGACTGGAATTTGGCCTGCAAAACCATGTTTAGCAAAGGAAAGCTGTCTTTGCAAAATGGTGCTGGAAACTTAGATCATCAGAAACAGGATCACTAAATAACATATGTTGGCTGGAAATTAAGAAACAATATGAACAACAGGATCCAAACTCTTGGGGTGACTACTTGCGAACAGCCCTAGAAACTCTAAACATCGAGTAGATTTGGAACAGCCACTTGGAACGAGCATCATTTAACAAAATTTGCAAACTGAATGCAAAGGCCCTATCCTTGGTAGAAGATAAAAGGAGATTGGCCAAACGCCGTCATGCATGGACCGTAATAAATTCATATAAAAGTTTAAAACCGCAACCATATCTTGAAGCCCACTTCCGGTTATCTCTAAAAATGAAATTTATGGCATTCAGATTGGGCGATCATTGCTCAAAAGACTTGATTCCGACATGGAAAAATAAACAGCAAGAAACGTCATGCCAACTATGTGGGTACCACACAGAAAATCTGTACCATCTAATGTGCACGTGCGAGACAGTAAAAGAGGAAAGAAGAACTTTGTTGAAATCAGTTCTAAACTCCCTACAAATTCGCACCTGCAGGCAGGCAGTCACAAGCTGGATGGGTGCTGCTTCGAACATTTTTTAATGCCGCGGTGTAAAATTCATGACCCTAGTAGAGACTCTACTCTTAAAAGTTGAACGAGTTTCAGACAGGGGTCTGGAAAGTAAACGTTTTTTAGAAATATAAATATTTTAAGAATATGAATTTTATATTTTATACTTGATTGCTATTGTATATGTATACTTTATGGTTGTGATAAACCAAATAAAGTTAAATTTGACTGACTGACTATCCTTATTAGAGGACAAGGTCACATTCGCCAAAAGAAACCATGCCTGGATGTCATTAAAGTCATATAAATCGCTGACAGCACAACCTTACTTCAGCCAGGGTTAACCTAAGACAATAAAACTGAAGTTCTTGAAATACAGACTAGGGGTTCTGCCCAGCAGAGAGCATCTTCCACCATGGCTCAGGAGTAATGGCCACGAGGTTTGTCCATTCTGCAACACAGATAAGGGCGATATACTTCATCTGACCTGTCTTTGCGAAGAGCTACGGTCGGCCCGCCAACAGCTCTTAAAGGCCCAGCTTAAGCACCTAGGGACTTGCACGAGAAGGCAAGCGGTTCTCGCCTGCCTGAACCCTTCGAACACGAAACTGAATTGCAGATACGTTAAGTTCCTTGCAATGATCGAGCAAAAACTGTCCAAACAAAAACTCTCGATCACTGACATAGGGAACATGTAGGCGGCCTACAGGACTCAAGGGAACACGCGGCCCCGCCTTAAAGACAACTGCTCCCGGTCAATCAGTCTGGGTTTTTTAGTGTATGCTTTCTAATGACGATAATAATGTACAAATTGTTATGATATTTTAAAGTCCTTTTTTACTGTTTGTACTACGCTTTGCACTGGTTTTAACTAACTATGCATAATAAACTTACTACTACTACTATTCTCATGTACCCTGTGAGGTGTGCAACCACCCCTCGTGCAATCTAATGGTGGTTTTTCTGTGACTTTCAGAATGCTTGACGGAAGTGTTCTCTGCTGTTCTGTTAATTAGTTTTGAAGTCAGGAGACCCGTTTATTGAGGTTTTCATCTTTGGAAGAAACAGGTTTTTACTTCCTTCCTGAAATTAAGGTGGACTTGTAGATTTTGTATCTTTGCTGGCAAGGAGGTTGAGTGTTTTCCACCTGTACTGAGAATGTAGCTCCACCAGTGGTCTTTTTTTAATTAGCTGATGTGACGAGTTGAGGTGCTAGTTTCAACAGTAGTGTCCTTTTCTTTATGATTGGAATTTTACTTGTAGCTACTATGTGCCTTCCCCTTGAAGGTATCTATGGAACTGTTAATTGCCTTAAAGACAGAACAGCTATTGACGCTTGTAGGGTCTCCTAGTTTTAGAATAATCTACATGTCATCTGCATAGCTGTAGCACGTGAGGTTGATTGATCTGATCAGGTAAGGTAGAACAAGCCTGGTGAAACGAGTGACACTTGTGGGATGCTGCTGATCAGGATGTGGGCAGCTGAGGTAAATATTGATTTAGATAGAAAGATTTATCTGTCGCTGAGGTGAGAGTTGATCATTTAATTATAGGTTCAGCTTCTCAAGTCACAGTAGTAGTGTCTGATGATAGAAAGCATCAAAGGCTGTTGATTAGTGTAAAGGTACTAGGCCGAGAAGCAAGGGGATTGAAGGCAACTGCCTAGAGGCCAGAGACCATTTGCAAATTTGCATACCTTTGTAAACTGGTTACCTAGGCATTGCTTTTTTTACTGGTTCCAGTACCAGCTGGGCCCCCACTCTGCCTATTCCTAACATTTGAAATTTACATTTACTGCTGTAGTGTGAGAATGCATTTCATGAAAAGGAATATAAAGTAGGGTTGCCAAAAGAAAAATGCCAGCCATGTGTTGTTTAAAGACACTGAAAGACCTTGACTTCACACTAAATAGGGTTATAAATAAAAATGTATGTATTAATTTGTAATGTGACTTTTCTGTCTTTGTTCCCTTTAATTATCAGTCATGAATCATTCAGACAGCCCTGGAACACAATTAAAAGTGTTTTCAATTTCTATTTGCTGTTCGAAGTATGCACAGATGAGTGCCGAAAATACGGCTTTAGGTGATGCTTATTTTTGTCCTGTAGGGGCATTGAAATAATGATCTGGCTGAGAGACCCCTACCTGGCAGTCAGGGGCATGAAAGGAGAGCCATAAAGTTGCAGTGTGGCCATCAGGACTGAACAGTATTTCCATTTCTTCCCCTCCTTCCTTTTACTGGTTCTGTGGAGACAATTGATGTTGAGATATGGGGGGGGGGGGGGGGATGTCTTGTTATGCAGAGCCTCCCACATCATGGACTTTGGACTTCCTTGTAAATGCTCTGGGGCGCTATGGGCCACTAGAGGTGTATTACTTCGATGGGGGCAGACCTGGGTGGGGACGAGACAATGGAGCACTGAATTGGTTAGCCCTAATAAAGTTTCAATGTGGGTGGGACATTTGTCAGTTATGTATAATTCTTCTAGCTGACTGGAAGTTCATGCTTCCTCCTATATGTTGTGTGGGGTTGCCATTGGGCGACAGGCACTCTGCATGTTTACATGGTGAGAGGTTGGGGGCCCATCTAGCAGGGAGGCAGGGTAGGGGGTGTTGGTTGGTGGGGGCTTGTGTCAGGGTTTGGATAATTTTGCTCTAGACCAGTACATACATATAGCGTGTTGGACTCTGTCTGATGACACAGTGGGCTCAATCACTCCTCCGATACTGACAACCCACTCTGACTGCAATGGGTGTCCAAGCTAAGTATACAAACTGGACGTAGAATGTAAATGGGCTGGGTAATAAAATCAAGAGGACCCTAATAATACAATACCTCAAACGCGACACTCCCCTGATGTGGTCTTCATTCAGGAGATGCACCTGTATGGGAATAGATGCAAGGCCCTATATTGTTTTGGGCATAAGTTAGTTGCCCACTCAGGGTCCACGTCAGGCTCACTGGGGTGGGCATTCTGTTACGCAACGCCCTGCCTTCTGTTCAGTTGGGCACATAGTCCGATGATGTAGGCTGCCTTACCGCAGTAGCGGTGAAATGGAAGGGCCGCACAGTGGTCTTCTACTCCTGCTATTTCCCACTGGGCCTACACTCATCAGTGCATCCGCGACTAGGCCCATTCCTGGCAGATCTTCCTCAGGGGCTCCTCTTGTTGTGCGGCGACACTAATGCTGACATAGACCGCTCCGAGGATGCACCCAGCTCCAGGGGGGAATGGGGCCTAGAGGGATTTGTTACAGCTTTAGGCCTTAGTGACCTATGGCGCACATATCACCCCTCAAATAGACAATACACTTTCTACTCAGCTCGACATGGAACATCTTCCAGACTTGACTATTTTTTCAGGCGCACCGACCAGATAGGAGCCTTTGCTGACCCCCACATTATGGCCCGTGGGATCTCTGATCACGTGTCAGTTGGAGTCACACTTCTGGGCCCGGTGATTAATAAGGCCTCCTTCCTGAGGATAGACCTGTGGTGCCTAAGGGACCAGACTATTGCGGACAAACTCCGAGAGGGTTCACAACTCTACTTTGAGGAAAACTGTGGCTCTGTAGTCTCTCAGGCAACGCTGTGGGAAGCCTAAAAAACGGTGTTGAGAGGGCAGACCCAGGCACTGATTAGGGCTCCGAAGAAAGAGGAGTTCCTACAGATCAGTCAACTTGAAAAGGACATTGACCTATTGGAGCCGGACGCCAGTGTAGCCTCTTCGGCTGATCTCCGCCACAGACTGACACTCAAACAGAGGGAGCTTCATTCTCTAGCTGAAGAGGAGGCAAGGGTATATGCGCTGGCCACACAGCTTCAGCTGTATGATGTGGGAGATAAATCCCTCAAGATGCTATCATGTATTGAGCGGCGGGACAGGGAGCGCTCATGGGTGGCGGACGGAATTGACGTGTCGGGGTCCCCAGTATCCAACAGTATGGAAATAGTGGAGGCGTTCGCATCTCATTTTGAAAGGATATATTCACCGGTAGGCACCAGGACTGAGGACTACCGTGCTGAATTGTTGCAAGATTTCGCGTTGCCCCAATTATCCCAGGTACAAAGTGACCACCTAGACGCAGACCTCACGGGTGAGGAAATTGGGAAGGTCCTTAATTTGCTCCAGTACGGGAAAGCGTCTGGTCCCAATGGGCTTCTGGTAGAAATTTATAAGAGGCAGGCAAACGTCATTATGCTCCCCCCTGACCTGCGTGAAGACACAATAGTGGCTATTCATAAAGCCGGGAAGCCGAAAGATCAATGTTCTTCATACCACCCTATTTCACTCATCAATGTGGAGGCCAAGGTCCTGGCCAAGGTCCTGGTGGATAGGCTGCTTTCTGTTCTTCCAGACTTGGTACATGTAGCCCAGTCCGGGTTCATGCACCCTAGGAGCATGAACCCGTTGGAGCACCCGCCACAACCAGCGTCGTCTCTAAGGAGTACTGTACATGACAGAGGGTGTTGGGACGCGCATGTTGTTGAATGCCTCAATGGCATTCAATAGTATTGAATATCCATATTTATTTATGATGATCCAGAAATTTGGCTTTGGCCCGACCATCTATGGATGGGTGCGGCTCCTCCATGAACAGCAGGTGGCTCGGGTCAGAGCGAATGGTACTATGTCCAGAGTGTTCACCCTTAAGAAGGGTTGGCCCCTGTCTCCCCTCCTTTTTGCCCTGGCCCTGGAGCCACTGGCTCATTGGATCACGAGAGATGGGCCTTTTTGGGGCCTATCTCTGATGGATGACTGGGAGGGCGTATTTCCATATATGCCAATGATATTGTGCTAAATATGGCATGGCCATATCACTTGATCACGCAGGCATTACACCTCTTTGAGTTATTCGGAAGCTACATCATTAATTGGGGGAAGTCGGTGATTTTTCCTTTCTCCAGCCCGCCCCGGGTCCCCATTATATGTCCAGCCTCCGTAGCCACGGACGGGTTCAAATACTCGGGGTTCTATATCACTCGGGATGTTGTGGAATTTTTCAAAAGGAACCTTGAACCTCAGTTGGCTCTTCTTGGGACTGACATGAGTCATTAGCAGTCATTACTGCTTTCCCTCATGGGCTGTACAGCATTATTTAAGATGCTCACCCTGCAGAGGCTGCTATATATTCCACAAAATATACTGTATCCTGTCCCCAGGGTGTATTTGCGCATATCTCTCTGGCAGTGCGGACGTTGCTGTGGAACGGTGGGACCCCCAGAATAGCACTCCACAAACTCACTAGAGAGGTATATGATGGGGCCTTGCTCTCCCCAATGGGCGAATATATTACTGGGCATCACAGCTTCAGGTTGTTAATGACTGGGTATACACCGATAGCTCCAACCCGGCCTATAGGGTGGACAGACTAGTCATGGCAGGGGGAAACATCGAACACTTGCTCTATGCTCAGAGGCTGTGAAGGGAATGGCCTGCGCTCACTAGAGTGGTGGTCCAGTGTTGGAGGGAGGCAAATAAGTTCCTGGGGTGGACAGACAGACTGACCGGTAGAACCCCCCTGTGGCTTGGAGATCAGCTGAAAGAGGTGTAGCGTTTGCAGGTTTTGGGTGTTGGAGGTTGATTGGCATAGACTACTTGGGTGACGTTTGGAAGGGATCTGCCCCCGCTCCTTTACCAACCTTAAGACACATGCCATTCAGTCCCACTTTGGTAGAGATTCTTCCATTCCGGAGTATTCCCCTCTGGAAGATAGGTTACTACTAGACCCCATACTAGAGAACCCAACATCCATAATTTACCGAAAGCTCATAAACAATAATCCAGCCCCCTTGGTGAAGCTCCGGTCAGCATGGACCCGAGACATTGGTACCCTCGAAGACGATGATTGGCAAGATGCCATATAGAGCCTGCGTGAAATAGCAATCCGTCCCAGATTTAGATTGGTCCAATTGAAAATCCTTCACCGTATATACTACCCTCGCACACATCTATACGAGTGGGGCAGGAGTCCATCGGCTCTTTGTGTAAAGGGCTGCCGGGAGGGAGGCACCTTCTACCATATACTATGGGAATGCCCCGATCCAGTCCCTTTTTGGATCAAAGTTACGGACACGATGTCTGTGGTTTCGGGCGACTCTGTTCCGATGGAGCCAAAGTGGCTGTTGTTGATGGTCACGAGAGATACAGATTGGTCGTGACATGTTGAACTTTGGCTGGCATTAGCTGCGGGTGTACTAAAAGAAACATCACCAGAGGATGGGGATCTCAGACGCCCCTGCAATGGGAACAGTGGAGGAGGGACCTAGATTGGTGCCAAAGAGCTGAGGAAACTATATATAAGAGCAGGGGATGTATCAAGAAATGAAAAACGATTTGGGGGCCTTGGCGGATATACAGGGGATCTGAGGCGGAGGTCGGGGAGTAATCATGTGGTGGTATATCCCACTTGTGTGCAGATGTGCTATTTTTGTTCACCACATCGCTATTGTCTGATTTGTTTCTTGAACACTGTCTATTGTGCTATAGTACTACGAGCTATGTTAAATAAAATGATTGAAGATTGTTGCCCGATCAGCACATTGTTTCCTACAGCATCTTTCCCTATTAATGCCAGAATAACAATAGTTTAACTTATACCTGAAACCCTACGCCGCCCTCAATAACATGCTGAGTTACTACAAGTGTCATTGAATGCACCCTGCTTTTAGGCCACTCACTCCTCATTCTCGCCCTTCACTTTCACGCTCACCCTGCACCCATAGCAATAACAATGCACTCACACTGACCGCCATGCACTCACACCATTCACCCACTCACCCTGCATTCAGTCATCACTCTGCACTTGTTCACCCTGTACCTCACCCTGCAGTCACACAAGCACACGACTCACCCTGCACTCATGTTGCACTTCACTCACCTGTCCCCCTCACTGCTCAATCTGCATTCTCACTCAAATAAGCCCATCACTAATAATGCATTCTTTCGTCCAACTCTGCACTTCCATTTGGTCACCTCACTCACCCTGCAGTCGCTCCTCTTACCCAACTCTCACACTGTTGCACCACCCACTGTGCACTCTTTAATCTATGCCTACTCAGGACCATTAACTTTAAACGGTAGGCACAGTATTTTCAGAATGGACAACTCTGTGCAGTAATCACCAAGGTGGGATTTGAACAAAATAAATATCATAAAGGGACCTGCATAGAGATGAAAAACAAAATAGTGTGCATATCTCTCACCTCGTAAGCCATTGCTAAGCGCTGCATTCTATTGCACAATAACCTGCATGCTCCCCAGTCAGTGGTCCTCATGCACACCATGGAATGGGAACACTTCCAACATAGCGTCAAAACAAATACAACGCCCTTCCAACCACACACCCTACACATATTGTAGCTTGCTACTCGTGTGCGCAAGCGCTTCAGTGCTCCACATAAGGGTAGTAGGCCCTCTATAAAAATAACAATACAATACATTCAAGACTGCTCCATCCCTTGTCTTCATTCCTCTATCCTTTAGCTCCTGACTCATTGCCTAGATTTCTGGGCGGTAGGGCAAACTGTTAGGTGGTGGGCCCAGCCACTGTGGGGGCCCTCCATGTGCTTTGCAGGGGGACCCCCTCAAGTTTTGTTACGCTACTGATAGAAGCTCCATTGTCTGCCAATCTTGGGAGTCTCCAGCTGTGCCACCGTTCTACACCTTGGTCAGACCACCTACCACCAGAAGTCTGACATGTTCCCAGGCCCTCTCAGGACCACTTATCTCTTCCAGAAACAGAGGAACAGCACGAAGACACTGGGGAACCCGAGAAAACTCCAGAGGAGGGATAGACCTCTTGAGAGGAGAAGTGTCTTAAAGATGTTTGAGAGCAGGATTGTAAACAGGTCTCATCCACTGGGGTGTGTCTTGCTCCATCTGGGTCCCAGAGGCCAGTCAGCTCAATGAGAGGGAAAGTCTACTGACCTGAAAACTACAGCCAGATCCAGCAATACTAGTAGGCAATATGCACCATCAGCTGCAAATCTCAATGGATCACCCCCAAAAACCCTGTACTCTCAGGCCTACTTAAAAAACGAGATTAAAGAAGAAAGACAATGAGTGATTTTTATGTGGACATGAAGCTGAGATACTGTATTCTTGTCTTTAGTGGGACTGGGACAGACTTCTGTTGTATTGAGATATAGGAAAAGAGGCAAATGATGAATGTGAGTGACATCACAAATAGGTTGAAAGCAATGCTGGCGCGGAGTGTAATGATGGATTTAAATCCTCACGTAATGTGAGTGTGGGGTGTGTTCAAGCACAGAATTTACTGGAAGAGACAACCTTGTTAACCAAATTATAGAGATCTCTTAGTTGAGGTTCAGCTGTAGTCATGGGGTTAACCCTGCAAAATATCCTTGATAACCACTTTATAGTTGTAGATTATAGTAAAATAGACGTCCTTGTGATCTGGGATTTGACATTCCCCTTCATGGATACACCGCATATTTCATAATTGTGATTTTAATGGTTTAAAGGGATTGATTTTAGTGGAGTAAGCAGCAGAGCTTGGGTGGACTCAGCAGCTGAAAATAGGTCCAGAATTGCTATGACCAAATGTAGAGTTGAAGATTAGGTTTCAAAATGTCTATGTTTTTTCTTTTAAATGTTATGGCTAGACAAGCTCGCCACCATCTGTATACGATGCTGAATGTTTGGTTTATGTTCGGCCTTATAACAGTAAATTGTGATGGGGCTACGAAAGCTTGCTTGGACCATTGTAGGATGCAGAAAATTCTGCATTTATCCTTTATGACAGTAGTTGTGATGAGGCTATACACGCTGTCCTGCATCTTTATAAGATGAAGAATGTTTGGAATTTATGCTCCGTAATCTGTAGTTTGTGATGAGGCTAGACAAGCTCGCCAGCATCAGTTTAAGATGCAGAATGTTCAGCGTTTATGCCTTATAACAGTAATTTGTAATGAGGCTAGACAAGCTCACCAGAATCGTTATAAGATTCAGAAAGTTCGACATGTATACCATATTCCAGTAGTCTGTGATAAAGCTAGACAAGCTCGCCGGCATTGTTATATGATGCAGAATATTTGGCATTTATGCTTTATAACAGTAGTTATTTGATGAGGCTAGACAAGCTCGCCGCATCTTTATAAGATGCAGAATGATCTGCATTTATGCTTTATAGCTGTAGTCTGTGATGAGGCTAGACAAGCTCGCCAGCATCTGTTTAAGACACAGAATGTTTGGCATTTATGCTTTATAACAGTCGTTTTAAGGTCGAGCTAGAGAAAGCATTGTGAAGCATTGCATCTAGCTCGACAACTATAGTTGCCCGTCTCCTGGGAAGGGAATCTGAGACAGGGGTCGGGCACGCGCGTCGACTTCACCTCGTGGTTGCGCACGCCCCACCCAGCGCCGTGCACATCCCCTGCCTCAGATTCCCACCTAAACATGCAGGCAGGCAGGCACACACCCAGACGCAGGCACATACAAGCGCACGTGCGCACACCCATACGCACCCCCCCATGGGCTCACGCGCACACACAGAGCCACACACGAACCCCCCCACCCCCACCACTCACGGGCTCACGCGCGCAAACAAACACATTCTTACACATCCCCCCCACACTCACCGGGCTCTTACCGCGTCGTCCGTGTCCCTCTCTCCCTGGGCAGCCATTGGGTCTGTCTCGGCATGGGAGCTCCACAGCGCTGGTCTTCACTTGGCCCCCTCCTGGCACTCGGGACTTCAGCTGCCGGACTTCGTTCTCCATAGCAAAGAGCGCGCATGCGTGGGCAGCTCCCGCCCTCTCACTCTAAGCCCAGGCTGCTTTCGGTTTTGCTGTCTTCCGTGTTCGCTGAGGGTTTACATTCGTGTTTCACTACGAAGGGGCACCAGTGTCTTCAGGGAAGGAAGGCTGCGTCTTTAACTCCGTCCCGTCTAGAAGATACGGTAACTTCACAATTCACATAATCTAATGCCATGTTATGTCTTTCGCGTCGCTAGGCAGTATTGCTGTTGTCTGTTTTTACAAATTATGAGGCACGCGTGTAATCTTCTGTCAGTGCTATACGGTGACACCAGTTTGGTATTTTTGAATTTCCCACTTTGAATGTGCTGCCCTGTCCGCCTGGGCTCCGTTTCCTCCCAGACTGACGCGTGTGCCAGTTTATAGAGGGAACAAAACAAACTAGCATGAGGGACTGAGGCAGCTGACCTTTGACTGAGATAATGACAGCACTGTTTCTGTACATGGACTGCTTGCATACCATTGCCCCTCCCCCCAACTGCAGTACTTCAAGCCTAGTCCACTAAAAAGGGTAAACTATATATGTCACTCATGCCCTGCTTATGGAGTAGCACAACCGTCATTGGCACCCAAAACTGAAGGTGTAAAGTGCCGGTTCAGCATTGTGTAGTCTTCTTGCTCAAGTCTGTCACAGGATGTTCGGTTAATTACTCCCTGAGGCGTCCTTGCAGTAAAAGTGCAGACTAAGTACTGATGCAGCGGGCTATTCTCCAGGGTAAAACTGCCAGGCACAAGGGAGCAAAGGTGACGGTGGGGGCGGGGCCTAGAGTGCCGTCTTTGCATCTGTCCGTCACCTACAATCGTACCGAGCTCTGTACTGTTTCTACAGCTGCGAAACGCTGCCTTGTGTCATTCGAGCCGGATCCCACGCGGTGTCAGCACCTATTGTATGGCCACTTTATATTTACAAAAAGCTCTCACCACACGCCGCGATGTTGCTTTAATCTTAACTATGTTTATATGTACAATGCACCCACAGCCGCTTCACAGTTAACCTGGCACGGCACACCTACATTAAGCAGTAAATAATTATTGATGTATTCACCAGCGCACCATGCCGCGGATCAACTTTAACAATGGCACCCGTATGCCTATTCTGCAGATTCGTTTTTTGGGTCAATAGTGTGCCATGCAGTGCATTAATTTTAACAATGGCGCCAGTGCACCTATTGAGCAGATAATTTGTTCCCCGTTTTACAAAGGATCAGCGCTGCAAGCCCAAGTTCCTTTACACCCTCTTATCGCCGCAGCGCATGGCACTGCTTACATTTTACTTAATCTCCCCAGCTTCCCCACATCACTTTTCGCCCTGGACTCTATTTAAAGAGCTCCAATCGTTTCCATGCAGGGTGGCAGCTACATCTGATTAAATAGGATCACTGCTCTGGTGGCTCCTTTCTTACCATCATCTTGAACTCTGCATTTTTTTCCTTTGCCAAACGATCAGCGCAGCATTTTAAAGCATGCTCCTTTCAAGGAGGAGGGGGGGCTTCAACTTCATTTATTCTCCCCGTCCTGTCCCCCAAATCAATTCCAGCCGGAGTATCGTGAAATGGCAGCAGCCATGTCGAGCTATATGTGCAAAGGGCGGCAGCTACATGCTACAAATAAGTGACTAAGTAATTAAATAGGAGCATTCCTTTTCAGCATGAGTTTAAATGTTTTCCATTGTGGTTGGTACTTTTGTGAGCTCCGTGATAATCTACGATATGGTATGTCTGAGCTGTTTTGTATGTGTTCTAAGGAATGCTATCTTTTACCTTCTGCAGTGTTTATGTTCACGAGGACTTCTAAGAAACATTGGCATCTCTGCAACTGCATGTCCTAATGTAGCTCCGGGGAGTGTGTATATTAATTTCTTTTTTTGCAGTTTTATGTAGTGTGCACTCGACCCGAAGGTACTGGGATGCTTTACATGAGGAACAGTTATGGTACACAAGGACACATTCATTTTTGGTAGGCATGTGGAGATTAAGTGATTTTTGTGCCTTTCTGCCCTCTGTTAGACTCGTTTTTTTGTGCCTTTCTTCCCTCTGTTAGATTCGTTTTTCCCTTTTTTTCTGCCCTTATACCCCTGTTAGACTCGTTTTGTGCCTTTCTGCCCTCTGCATCACCACATCATCACTCAGCGCTACCCCAGCATCACTAAGCACCACCACATTATCACTCAGCACCACCACATTATCACTCAGCAGCACCACATTATCACTCAGCACCACCACAGCACCAATCTGCACCACCATAGCACAACTCATCAGCACCACATTATCACTTAGTACCACCACAGTATCACTCAGCACCACCACAGCACCACTCAGCACCACCACAACATCACTCAGCACCACCACAGCACCACTCAGCACCACCACAGCACCACCCAGTACCACAACAGCACCACCACAGCACCACTCAGCGCAACCACAGCATCACTCAGCACAACCACAGCATCACTCAGCACAACCACAGCATCACTCAGCACAACCACAGCATCACTCAGCACCACCACAGCACCACTCAGCACCACCACATTATCACTCAGCACCACCACATTATCACTCAGCACCACCACAGCATCACTCAGCACCACCACAGCATCACTCAGCACAACCACAGCACCACTCAGCACAACCACAGCATCACTCAGCACAACCACAGCATCACTCAGCACCACCACATTATCACTCAGCACCACCACATTATCACTCAGCACCACAACAGCATCACTCAGCACCACCACAGCACCATTCAGCACCACCACATTATCACTCAGCACCACCACATTATCACTCAGCACCACCTCAGCATCACTCAGCACCACCGTAGCACCACCACAGCACCCCTCAGTACCACCACAGCACCACCCAGCACCACCACAGTACCACTCAGCACCACCACAGCATCACTCAGCACCACTACAGCACCACTCAGCACCACCACAGCACCACCACAGCATCACTCAGCACCACCACAGCACCACTCAGCGCAAACACGGCATCACTCAGCGCAACAACAGCATCACTCAGCACACCACAGCATCACTCAGCGCAACCACAGCATCACTCAGCGCAACTACAGCATCACTCAGCGCAACCACAGCATCACTCAGCGCAACCACAGCATCACTGGTTCAAATATGTTCTCTCAATGTTTCAAGCTTTATTACAAATGTCACAAAAAAATGTTAATATTTCACTTCTGTTCTTGGATTTTCGTCACAATAAAATACACTGAACATAATTTTCACAAAAGTTATTTACAAAAGTTTAAGCTATTGCCATTATAAATTACAATCACTTTTATTTAAGTATTAATAATTAAAAAAAATTGAAAGCCATTCTTATTTGTAATATCAATACATCTAAGTCACGTAAATACAAAACATGTTGCATTACAAATGGTATAGGTGTCACATTGGCGAAAGTTATAACTATTGGCATTGTAAATGACAAAGCTATTAATTTAGCTATTTTCAAAAACAACACATAAATAAAAAAAATTGTCATTTACAAGACCAATAGCTCAAACTTTCCTAATGCGAGACCTATTGCATTGCAAATGCTTGTTTGATGAGGCAAGACAAGCTCACCGCATTTTTATAAGATGCAGAATGGTCTGCATTTAATAACAGTAGTCTGTTATGAGGCTAGACAAGCGCGTTCAAGTTCAAGTTCAAGTTTAACATTTGTATAGCGCACTACTCCCCCAGGGGGTCTCAAGGCGCTTGAGGGGGGGGGTAGTTTACTTATCGAAAAGCCAAGTTTTTAGTTGCTTTCTGAAGGAGAGGTGGTTCTGTGTAAGGGGAGATGGGTGGGGAGAGAGTTCCAGGTTTTGGCCGCTAAGTAGGAGAAGGATCTTCCCCCGATGGTGGATCTATGGATGCACGGAATTGCGGCGAGGGCTTGATTGGACGATCGTAGTTGGCGGGTGGGGGTGTAAAAGGACAGGCGCGTGTTGAGGCATTCGGGTCCTAGGTCGTAGAGGGCTTTGTGTGTGTGGGTGAGGAGACGGAACGTTATTCTCTTGTTGAGGGGGAGCCAGTGGAGGTCTTTCAGGTAACCGGAAATGTGAGTTTGGTGGGGGAGGTCTAGTATGAGTCTAGCTGAGGCGTTTTGGATGCGTTGGAGTTTTTTCTGTAGTTTGGCTGTGGTTCCGGCGTAGAGGGTGTTTCCGTAATCCAGTCGGCTTGTGACCAATGCGTGGGTGACCGTTTTTCTTGTTTCAGCGGGGATGGAACGGAAGATTTTTTTGAGCATGCGTAGGATGTTGAAGCATGATGAAGAGATGGCGTTGACTTGTCTGGTCATCGAGAGGGAGGAGTCTAGGATGAAGCCTAGGTTGCGCGCGTGGTCCGTAGGTATGGGTGCGATTCCCAGGGCCGGTGGCCACCATGAGTCATCCCAAGCAGAGGGGGATGAGCCTAAGATGAGGACTTTCGTTTTGTCCGAGTTCAGTTTTAAACGGCTGTTCTTCATCCACTCGGCTACATCTTTCATTCCTTCGTGTAAGTTGGTTTTGGCGGTGTTTGGGTCTTTGGTGAGGGAGAGGATCAACTGGGTGTCGTCTGCGTAGGAGATGATGTTGAGGTTGTGCTGGCACGCAATGGATGCAAGGGGACTCATGTATACGTTGAAGAGGGTGGGACTGAGAGATGATCCTTGTGGTACGCCGCAGATGACTTCGGTGGCCTCTGATCTAAAAGGTGGGAGGCGGACTCTCTGGGTTCTTCCGGCGAGGAACGAGATGATCCAGTCCAATGCTTTTCCTTGTATTCCGACGTTGCTGAGGCGTTGTATGAGGGTGTTATGGCAGACTGTGTCGAAGGCTGTGGAGAGGTCAAGTAGGATGAGGGCAACTGTTTCTCCGTTGTCCAGTAGTGTTCGAATGTCGTCTGTTGCTGCGATGAGGGCGGTCTCGGTGCTGTGTTTGGCTCGGAAGCCAGACTGAGATGGGTTGAGGGATCCGTTAGATTCGAGGAAGGCGGCGAGCTGACTGTTGACGGCTTTCTCAATGACTTTGGCAGGGAATGGGAGGAGCGAGATGGGGCGGTAGTTCTTAAGTTCAGTGGGGTCTGCTGTGGGTTTCTTCATGAGGGCGCTGAGTTTGGCATGTTTCCAGCTTTCCGGGAAGGTGGCGGAGTAGAGGGAGCAGTTGATGACGTCTCGGAGATGGGGAGCGATGATGGAGTCTGCTTTGTTGAAAATGTGGTGCGGGCATGGGTCGGTTGGCGATCCTGAGTGGATGGAGTTCATCAGGCGGATGGTGTCTTCAGTGGTGATTGGGTTCCAGGCGCAAAGGTTGTTAGAGGGGAGTTTTGGTTCGCAGGTGGGTGGAGTGGACTGGTCTTCGGACTGGTTTTCAAAGCTGTTATGTATGTCGGCGATTTTGTTGTGGAAGAATGAGGCTAGGGAGTTGCAAAGGTCTTGAGAGGGAGTGATATCGTTGGTGCCGGCGATGGGATTGGTAAATTCTTTGACGATGTTGAATAGTTCCTTGCTGTTGTGGACGTTGTTGTCAAGTCGATCCTTGAATGCTGTTTTCTTGGTGGATCGGATCAGTTTGTGGTGTTTGCGGGTGGAGTTCTTGAAGGTGGTCAGGTTGTCAGTGGTTGGGTTTTTTCGCCAGGCTTTCTCGAGGGTGCGACAGAACTTCTTGGATTTCTTAAGGTTATTGTTGAACCAGGGGGCTTTTTTTCTACCTTGCATGATTTGATGGTTTTTCAGGGGTGCTAGTTTGTTGGCGCTGTGGGTGATCCAATGTGTGAGGTTGGTGGCTGCTTGGTTTGGGTCCGATGACTTGGCGGGAGTGTTTTGGTGAAGCGATGTGAAGAGCTGGTCGGTGGTAATTTTGTTCCAGTTTCTTCAGGGAATTGGTTGTGGGAGGTTGTGTGTCGAGGTTTTTTTGTAGTTGAAGTGAACGCAACTGTGGTCCGTCCAATGGAGAGCTGTTGTGTGGTTGAAGGAGATGTGCTTGCTGGAGGTGAAGATTGGGTCGAGCGTGTGCCCGGCATAGTGGGTGGGGGTATCAACAAGTTGTTCGAGTCCGAGGTTGGCCAGGTTGTCCAGAAGGGTGGTGGTGTTGCGTTCTTTTCCAGGTGGAAGTTGAGGTCTCCCAGTAGAATGTAGTCCTCGGAGGGGAGGGCGAGTGGGCTGATGAAGTCAGTGATGTCTTCGCTGAATTGTGAGGAGGGGTCCAGGTGGCCTGTAGATGAGGGTGCCTCTGAGTGTGGTCTTGGGGTCGGTGTGGATCTGGAAGTGAAGGTGTTCGGCGGTTGTGAGGTCATCGTCTGAACTGGTCGTGATGCAGATGGTGTTCTTATGGACGATGGCGATGCCTCCTCCTGTTTTGTTGGTGCGGTCCTTTCGGATGATCTTGTAGCCGTCCGGGATGGCTATGGCGATGTCGGGCGCTGATGTGGCGTTCATCCAGGTTTCTGTAAGAAAGGCGACGTCCGGCGATGTAGTGTTGAGTACGTTCCAAAGGTCAATGGCGTGTCTGTGGACCGAGCGGGTGTTGAGCAGGATGCATTTCAGGTGGTTAGTGTAGGAGCTCTGTTTGGAGTTAGAGAATTTGGTGTGGGTCCTGATGCAGTCGAACTTGCAGGAGAGGCAGGTGAAGGGTCCATGGCTGTGTCCTGGGCGGCTTCGTAGCAGTTAGGGAGTCGGCCAGGGTTAAGTGCTGAGAGGGTGGCGGAGTCGTAAGTAATGCGGGTGGAGAGGGGTTTGCGGGGCCAGGGGGTCTGGCGCTGGGCGCGTCCCAGGCGCGGACAGGCGTAGACGGGCTTACCTTTGGCGCACCTTCGGCACGCATAGGGCACGACTGCTGCGCGTGAACGCTGCACGCAAAAGCATCTGTCATATGTGGATGGTGGAGGGGGGGAGGGGCGAGGGAGGAGCAGCTGGGAGGCGGGAGCGGGGTGGAGAGTCGGGCTGGGAGGCACAACAACAAACAACAAAATGGCAGCAAGCCCAAAAGCGATACAGGACGAGATTGGGGCACAACCTGGAATCGCTATTAAATGGGCAGTGGCGCCGGTACAAACAGGCACAAATAGATGAAGCAGGCAAAGCGAGCAGCGCACAGTTTTACAGTTAATGCAGAGCAGTCTATCAGTATAGCGCTACGATGTCTATATCATCAGGCACAATAAATAATTACAGCACAATGTTCGGTATTTATGCCTAGCACCAGTAGTCTATGATGAGGCTAGACAAGCATGCCGGCACCTTAATAAGAAGCACAATGTTCTATATTTATGCCTTATACCAGTAGTATGTGATGAGGCTAGACAAGTTCACCAGCATCAACATGCTGGAGTCACTCCAAGACTTAGAGCTACAGAAAGACAGTACTTGTGCTCTCTGATGAAAATGTTTGCCATGGTATCACACTGAAATAAAGTTCTCTCAATGTCTTAATACACGCGCAGTAAAACGAATGAAAGGATTAAACAAAACCAGATCACATCAGCTGTGCTCTCTAAAATTGCCATTGGCTGCCTGTCAAACAAAGAAGCTGTGCTTTATACAGTATTATGGGGGTCATGAATGAATGAATAAGATAGTTTTATATAGCGCGCATTACCCATAGGTGTCTTAGCCCTGAGCGGCAGGCACGGCCTCTGACGGGCGTGCCACCGGGCGGTGATGTGGGGAGGGGGAGGGGCAAGGTGGGGGGTTGTAAAAGATGGGAAAGGGATGATTTCAGGTAAGTACTGGAAAAAGAAAACCAAACGAATTTTGTTGCGCGCGCTGCATCACATTTGATGATGCAGTGTGCACAACGAAATTCGTTTTTTTTTTTTCTCGGAACTTACCTGAAATCATCCCTTTTCTGCATTTTACAACCCCTCCACCCTGCCCCTCCCCCTCCCCACGTCACCGCCTGGTGGCACGCCCTTCACGGGCCGTGCCTGCTGAGGCGATCCAAGCCAAGAGGAGGCACCACAGGTTTAAGGGGAGCGTAACAACCTGGGTGATCCCTTTAGTTACTGTGGAAACAACCATGTCTTTAGCTGCTTTCTAAATAGCTTCAATACTGGTTGTGAGCGGAGTGCCAGGGTGCGAGGGAGCCATACCTTTCTCCCCTGATAAGCTAGCGTTATGCCACCCCAGATTACTCTTTTGATTCTTGGGACCATGACCATGAACGCAGAACTAGATCTAAGGCTTCTGCCTGCCTTGTACCAGGTGACTTGGGCGTCCCCTCAACAAAGAAACCACACAGGTTGAGTATTTTACCCAAGAACTAGCATGCCGTTATTTCGGCGGGAAAGGTAAAGTTACAAGGTTCAAGATAATAATCTCTAAAAGGAAACTTCAATCAGGGAGACAATGTCTATGGATCAACAATATTCTATTTCTGCAGTGACCAAGTTTTCGGTGAATTATGTATGTAGGAGAGTATTTCTTAAACACATTTTGACCATAAATGTTTTAACTTCAAACCTAAGCATTAGTTTTTACCAAAATGAATTACATAAAAAACACAGTTTATAGTGGTTCAAAGAGATAATCAAAGGATATTTTCCACACCAAACATTTCATTAAAACTCTGTTGTGCATTTATTATATATTCACAATACAATATACAAAATTTAAAAAAAAACATCATTATACATTTCATAAAAAGATTTTTAAAAACAAGAATCACAAGTCGACGCGGCGTTTCGGTATTCTGTATTTGAACCTTCTTCAGGACTGATTCTAGACAAGCCTCTTCATTGGCTTTCGTTCTCTGTGTTTCTAATTGGTTCTCTGTCGGCAAATGGCCATGCGGTTGCCATAGGAACCGAACGCTCCTTCAGCTAACGCTATGTAGGCAGTCCCATTGGTGAGTGTCTACCTTTTTCTTCTTCTTTGATTTGTTGTTAGCGGGACAAACAGCGCGCGGTTGTCATAGCAACCGAACGCGTTACCGTGCGTCTGTTCCCTCACGTTACTGCCGGCTAGGATAGAACACAGGTTTCAGGAGATTTAGCGTCTATTAAATGTTACTACTCATGTTACTACTTAAACATGTAGAACGAAAGCCAATGAAGAGGCTTGCTGATAAAAACGCCGAGGAAGGAGGAAACCCTCAGCGTTCGAGACGGCCCATACCAGATCAGTGGAGGGACGTGTGGACTGACTGCCAGAGACCAGGAGCAGGGAGGCCGAATCTGTCAATTAAGGTAATGGGAAACAACAACCAGGATTCTATGGAGCATAGGGGGATATTTAAACAGCCCTCCTTACCATTAACTATAAAATTCCTTTTAATTTCCCAATTTTTGACAAAGGGACTAAAACTCTAAATATAATGCAAAGAGACAAGAGAACCACTCCTTCCCTCTTTTAATAAATAACAATAGAGGGTCTATAAATATGACCTATGGGCTATAAAAATAAAAAGATCACGAAAATAAACTAAATGGAGAGCGTACATAAATCTACAAAATGTATATCTTTTATTGTGTAATAATAGAAAGAAATTGGAGTTGAACAAGAAGGAACTTGGTAGCAACTCATCCTGAATATTGCGCCAGTCACCCAATTTTGAATGGTGAGTGATCCAGTAAATCCCTTAAGACAAATCAGAAATCAGTTCTTTTAAAATAGAATGAGACTAATGCGCGTTTCATAAAATCCCCCAGGGCCATTGAAGACACCCATATATAGGAAGACGGTGGCTCCCCCTGGCAGTCTAAGACAAAGCTAATTCAACCCAAACACCAGGTATTGAACAAACACACCTTTTTGTTGATCTTCAAGTCAAAGCAAGGTCATAACAAAAGTGGGGTTTTTAAATGGAATAGCATCCTCATTCTCTTTATTTATTCTCTTTATTTATTTACCTCAACTAGTGGGATCAAAAATTGAGAATTTTCCAGAGATTATCATAATCCGATGACTACATGGTGCAGAATTCAATTAAACTGTGTCCAGTGGGCGCCTTGCCCTATCTAAATTAAAGGTATGCCTAACCTATACAAATAATAGATTGGGATATCATGTCCTATATCTGGTCTCGTAAGCATTGGACCGTTAGGTCCAAGGGAAAGGTAAACACAATTAGTTTTGTCTAAGTATAGAAATGTATATCATCAGAGAGAAATGTGTTTTAAGGATAAGGGCTACAAGGGAACATGACTTGATTATATGTAAAAGATAAAAATATTTATGAGAAAAGAGCATAGTACAGTGACCATGAATTGTGATTATATAGGAAATTGGTTGAAGAGATGCCCAAACCACTGCAAAAAATGTAACTCTGTTTTTTTAAATCTTTTTAAATTTGTCTAGAATCAGTCCTGAAGAAGGTTCAAATACAGAATACCGAAACGCCGCGTCGACTTGTGATTCTTGTTTTTAAAAATCTTTTTATGAAATGTATAATGATGTTTTTTTTTAAATTTTGTATATTGTATTGTGAATATATAATAAATGCACAACAGAGTTTTAATGAAATGTTTGGTGTGGAAAATATCCTTTGATTATCTCTTTGAACCACTATAAACTGTGTTTTTTATGTAATTCATTTTGGTAAAAACTAATGCTTAGGTTTGAAGTTAAAACATTTATGGTCAAAATGTGTTTAAGAAATACTCTCCTACATACATAATTCACTGAAAACTTGGTCACTGCAGAAATAGAATATTGTTGATCCATAGACATTGTCTCCCTGATTGAAGTTTCCTTTTAGAGATTATTATCTTGAACCTTGTAACTTTACCTTTCCCGCCGAAATAACGGCATGCTAGTTCTTGGGTAAAATACTCAACCTGTGTGGTTTCTTTGTTGAGGGGACGCCCAAGTCTATTTAAGAGATTCTATCCCCCCCAGTCCCCAATCAGCTGTTGCGGGGTCCTCCTCTTATTTCTCAACTTGTACCAGGTGAGCCAATCATGAAAATAAGATGGGCCTGTTTTGTGGAGAGCCTTGTGCATAAGGCACAGCTTACAAGAGACCCTCTTCTCCAATGGCAGCCAATGCCGACCATGCAGTAAGTGAGACACTGGTTTGAACTTTGGAATTTTCAGAAGTGTACATGCTACAGCATTCTGAAGGGACTGCAATTTTCTCAACAGGTATTTAGAGATGCCAAGGTAGAGTGAGTTGCAGTAATCCATTTTAGATACGATAAGCGCCATCACCACAGTCTTTTGTAAGTCAAATGGAATGTACAGGAGGATTTTTTTGAGAACTCGCAGCATGAAAAAGCCCCCTGACGTTATTGCATTTATTTGAGCAGATCAGGGTCATTACGATGGCAGTAAACCTGCCACCGGTAGCCTGCCAGTGGCTGATTCACCGTCATTGCAAAGCACTTTTCCAGCCGCCAGATTACGATGGCGGGCGGTGTGCTTGGCGGACGAAAAGTCAGTCCACCACAGGTCCGACTCAGGCAATCCACCAGATTATGATGCTGCTTCCCACAGCCTGTCTATTGCGGTTCAACCGACAAGATGGCCACGGGGAAGGAGCTCTGGTCCCGAGCTCCAAGGCTATAGGATCACTTCACGGTGTAAATCTCTGCTGCTTTCTTCTGTGGAGCACTAGACAACGCCAAAAATCATCCCAAAGAGCTCTTCAATCTCATCAGACAACAAACTTCCAAGCCCTCCTCAACCTCAGTGCAGGCCTCCAACGTCTTATGTGACAGTTTTGCCAATTGCTTTAATGATAAAATCACCAAGATTAAGCTCTCCCTGGACGACCACCTCTGTCCACCCAGAGAAAGCCCGCCCCATGGCAAAGATGAAAATATCCCACCCAGACACCCCACTTCCAACTGGAAGGCGTTCAACCCCATCTCTGAAGCAGAAATCATCTAAATGATTACCAAATCCAATCCCTCCCCCCACATTGCAGACCCTAGCCCTGCCCAACAGGCTAAAAAACTCAAAGACACCCTAATCCAAATCTGTACCAAGATCATAAACAGCTCCCTGACAACCGGAATCATGCCAGACTTTCTCAAAATTGGCCAAGCACACCACTACTAAAATAAATGGGCTCTGACCCAAATTATCTCAATAACTTCTGGCACGTATCCAATCTCCCATTCTTAGCCAAAATGCTAGAAAGATGAGTTCTCCTCCAACTTACCCAGCAGATGGACAGCAATACCCTGCTAGAACCTCATCAATCGGGTTTCAGAAAAGGCTGCAGCACGGAGACAGCGGTCCTGAATGTCGTAGATGATGTCCACAAATCACTCGATCCGGACCAATGCGGTCAGCTCATAATCCTGGACCTATCGGCAGCCTTCGACACGGTAGACCACAAATTGCTCATTACTGTACTCCGAGAAAGGGTTGGAGCAGAAGATGTGGTCTTACAGTGGTTTACTTCCTTTCTACGAAACTGATCTCAAAGAATAAAAATTAAAAACTTCACGTCTGACATACTGCCCATAAGTAGGTGTGTCGCCCAAGGATCAGTCCTCTCCCCATCACTATTCAACATCTACATGGAGCCCCTCAGCACCATACTCAAGAAAGCCAACATCCCCTTCCACCTCTATGCAGAGGATATACAGGTCTACCTAGAAACCTTCTCCATTGGTGATATTCTGAGACTAAACAACACTCTAAAAGAAGTCCAACACGGGCTATCCCTCAACCACCTGAAACTCAACAAAGAGAAGACGGAAATCCTACTCATATCCAACAAAGAGCAGACCCCCCAAATCACAGAATGGCTAAAAACCATTGATACTCTCAACTGCAATCTCATCCCTGCCGACTCTGTAAAGTCACTGGGCATCCCTCTGGACCCAAACTTAGACATGGTCAAACATATCAAGAACACCGCAAGGTCCAGGGTACGAGACCGAGCGCCGGACCAATGTGCAGGGAGGCCAGTGCAGGGTCTGATCCAGGGTTGTGTTCCGAAGGTCTTGGGAACGGGATAAACTGCCGGAATAGTATGCGGGGGGGCCCAGTGGAAGGTCCGACCACTGCTACGGCATGGAGGACCCAACGGTTTCCCTTGACTCCGGAGCCGATCGAGATTCAGCCTTCGAGGCTTCAGGGGCAACAGGATCAACCAACGAACCGCCGGACTAGTCTGCAGGGGGGACCAGTGTAAGGACCGATCGCTGCTGCAGCAGCGAGTTTCCAGCGGTTTCCCTTGACTCCGTTGCAGCTTAAGAACTCACTGGGTCACTCTCATGGACTTCTCTACTTTTGTCCTGGCCGCCATTTTGCTGCTATTCTCGGCCGCTTTTCTCTGGACCCTGACCCGCCATCTTGTCCATTCCCTCATCCTTTACCCTTTTCCCTCTTTTCCCCCTTGACGATTCTCTTATTTGCCTTTTCTCCATTCCCCTGTATCCCTCCCACCCTCCCTTGGTGCTGTGATTGCGTCCCCCCTCCGACCCCACTTAATGAAACTCTGCTCTCCTGGTTTTTTGGGTCTTGACCTGAAAAATTCTACTATTTGTATATTTATGTATATAGAGATAACTCTAACCACTAGTATATGTAGTAGACTTGTACTCTCTACCATTCCTATGTGGCTCTTAGAGTTTTTCCATTTGTATCTCTTCCTTGAGTGACTTTATTACTTGTACATTTGCAATTTTTTCTGTTTGTATCTCTTCCTTGTGTGACTTTACAACTTTTACATTTGCAATTGTTTCTGCTTGTATCTCTTCCTTGTGTGACTTTACCACTTGTACATTTGCAATTTTTTTTTTCTGTTTGAATCTTTTATGTAACTCATGTAATCCTAAGTCCTTATGTATCGCAACTGGTTCTTATGTAAAGCGCTCAGACACCTTCGGGTAATGTTTGTGCTATAGAAAACCGCATTAAATACATAAAAATAAATAAATAAAAACCTAAAACTACTCAACAAAATAAACCCCTTCATCCCTCCCACTGACCTCCAAGAAGCCACACAATCCCTGGTTCTGTCCCGATTGGACTACGGGAATGCAATCCTCACAGGCATGGCAAACTCTCACTTAGCTTCCCTCCAATCAACTATAAATGCAGGATGGTCACGGGAGTAAAGAAATATGAACACAGCTCCCCCGCTCTCAGGGAGCTAAAATGGCTCTCAATCGAAATGCGTGCAAGTTTCAGAACTGCTTTTCTCACACACCAAGCTCTGCACACGGGCAAACATGCCTATCTGGCCTCCAAACTCAACAAGGCTAGTCAGACAAAGAATCTCAGGAGTACTAACACTCTTCTTCTCATCCCTCTGAAAACTCGAAAACAAAAACTTTATCACGCTCCTTCTCAGGTAATGCACTCAAAATCTGGAACTCCATCCCAGTCTATACCAGCACCAACGACACCCTCAGCACCACTGAACACCTGCACTTCCAGATCCATACTGATCCCAACACCACCCTCAGAGGAACTCTCGTCTACAGACCCCCCGGACCCTGGCCTCAGTTCGGCGACTACATCACTGACTTCATTAGCACGCACGCCCTCGCCTCCACAGACTACATCCTCCTCGGAGACCTTAACTTCCACCTTGAGAACAAAAACAACACCAACTCCACCACCCTGATTGATAACCTCACCAACCTCGGACTCAGACAACTCAACACTACGCCCAACCATGCCGCCGGGCACATGCTTGACCCCATCTTCTCTGCAAGCCCCCACGTCACCTTCAGACACACCACAGAACTCCACTGGACCGACCATCAATGCATCCACTTCACCTTCCGGAAAATCACCACGCACCTCCGCACTCAACAGCAGCTGGAGCAAAATCACCGATTACCTGCTAAACACTACCCTCACCCAAAGCCCACTCACCGACCCGACACTGCCACCCGCAACCTCATAAGTTGGATTGACAACTGCGTCAACACTCTCACCCCGATCAAGAAACCCTCCAATAGACACACCAACAAGAAAGCCAGCTGGTTCAAAGCAGACCCCCAGGCCTCCAAGCAAACCTGCCACACACCAGAGAAGATATGGCACAGCGAACAGACATCAGACAGCTATGCAGCCCAGAAGAACACCATCCACAGACATTACCACCTCATCAGAACCGCCAAAAGGGCCTCCTTCAAGGACCGACTGGACAACAATGCACACAACAGCAAAGAGCTCTTCAACATCGTGAGAGAACTCTCCAACCCCAGGTCCAACACCAACGACATCCCACCATCACAAGACCTGTGCGACTCCCACGCCACCTTCTTCCACCGCAAGATCGCAGACATCCACAACAGCTTCAACAACCTGACCACCCCAACAACCACCGACACCTCAGACCCCGCAGTCACCACCACCCACATCGATCTCCTACTCACATGAACCAACACAGATGACGGCGAAACCATCTAAATCATGAACACCATCCACTCCAGCTCTCCGTCAGACCCATGCCCACACCACATCTTCAACATGGCTAGTGCCACCATTGCACTCCCTCTCCACAAGGCCATCAACATCTCCTTGAGACCGCGATCTTCCCATAGAGCTGGAATCTTGCCGAGATCAATGCCTTACTGAAGAAACCCAAGGCGGATCCAAGGGACCTCAAGAATTTTCAGCCCATCTCTCGGCTCCCGTTCCCGGCGAAGGCCATCCAGAAGACCGTCAACAGACAGCTAACCCGATACCTTGAAGAGAACAACATCCTGGACCAGTCCCAGTCCGGGTTCCAAAGCAACCATAGCACCAAGACTGCCCTCATCGCCGCCACCGATGACATCAGGGCCCTTCTGGACAATGGCAAAACCGCGCCCCTCATCCTCCTGGACCTGTCAGCCCCCTTCAACACTTTCTGCCACCACACCCTCCACACACACCTCCACAACGCAGGGATCCAAGACAAGGCTCTGGAATGGACCACCTCCTTCCTCTCCGGCAGAACCCAGAGCGTCCAACTCCCACTTTCCATTCTAAAACCTCCAAGATCATCTGCGGCGTACCCCAAGGATCATCCCTCAGCCCGACACTATTCAACGTTTACATGGCTTCACTCGCTCACGTCGCCCGATTGCTTGACCTCAACATCATCTCCTACGCCGACGACACCCAGTTGATCCTCTCCCTACCAAAGGACACCCTCACCGGCAAAACCAACCTCCAGGAAGGAATGAAAGCTGTCGCTGAGTGGATGATGAACAGCCGCCTGAAGCTAAACTCAGACAAGAAAGAAGTCCTCATCCTCGGCTCCACCCCCTCTGCCTGGGATGACTCCTGGTGGGCAAGCACACAAGGAGCAGCACCAACACCCTTGGATCACGCATGCAACCTAGGGCTTATCCTCAACTCAACACTCTCCATGACCCAGCAAGTCAACACCGTCTCGTCCTCCTGCTTCAACACCCTCCGCTTGCTCCGCAAGTTCTACAGGTGTATCCCCACTGAAACAAGAAGAACGGTCACTCAGGCCCTCGTCAGCAGCATGCTGGACTACGGTAACGCCATCTATGCAGGAGCCCCGGCCAAACTTCTGAAACGACTCCAACGCATACAGAACGCCTCCGCACGCTTGATCCTGGACATCCCTTGCCGAAGCCACATCACACACCACCTGAAAGACCTGCACTGGCTACCTGTCAACAAGAGGATCACCTTCAAGCTCCACACCCACGCTCACAAAGCACTCCACAATACCGGACCAGACTACCTAAACAGACGTCTCACTTTCTATACGCCGAGCCGACAGCTCCGCTCCGCCGACCTCGCCCTTGCCACCGTCCCCCGCATCCAAAGAGCAACCACCGGTGGCAGATCGTTATCCCACCTCGCCACCAAAACCTGGAATACCCTCCCCAGCATCCTACGGCAGACCCAGGACCTACTTACCTTCAGGAGGCTACTCAAGACCTGGCTATTCGAGATGTAGTAGCACCCCTCCCCAGCGCCTTGAGACCCTCACGGGTGAGTAGTGCGCTCTATAAATTTTATGATTGATTAATTGATTGATAGATATCAGGACCAACCCCTCCTTCAAAAAAATTTAAAAGCCAGCTCAAAGACATCTACCTCAAACAATCTTTTCTGAAGGGATAGCTGCTGCCCAACGCACAATCTTGCCCATCAGAGAATATAGTCACGTCGATATGTAGACTTTTACACCACCTCCCTCTTGACTCACGCCTTTGTTCCCCCTCCTGGAACAGGATTCTGCATGAAGCAATTTGTTTACTTTTGTTTTACCTCTGTATTCGTCTGCTACTTTTGTCCCCCCTTCCTGAACAGGACTTGTTTATGAAACAATGTGTTTACTATTGTTTATATTGTTTTACTTTGGACTCGATTGCTACTTGACAAAAGGTTGTAAAACACTCTGATACCTACGCTATATAAAACCCTTAAAATAAAATAAAATAAAACCTGCATCAGGTATAATGTATGCAGGGTGAACGTTCCCCCACAGAAAAGAGTCATTGAAGTTGCACAGTGAAATCTATGAGATTTCACGAAGCCACTGCGTCAAAATCTTACACCTACCTCACAGCAGGTGTAAGGCTGACGTAGCCACTTTTAACATGGGACTTGCCCATGTGTAATGACCCATTGCTGGAGTAGCATCAGTTTTGCGACACACTCCAGCAATGCGTCTTTACTGCGCCTACAGATACATCAGGAATACTGACATGTCTGTAAATTCTTGCGACATGATATCATACAATAAATATGGTGCATCCATGGTGTCACAAGGAGGGTGAAGTGTTCCATCACAGTTTTATTGCAGCAATGTGACACTTTTCATAAATGAGCCCCTAAATTTGTTTCCACATACATCTTGGAATAGTGTTACTCTTCCACTTACACTAATAACACTACCTCGAGTTCAAAGGACCTAAAAACTCCAGCTCTGTTAGACCTTCTAGGGCTGCATCTCAAAGCACCTAGAGGTACCATTCGTCACTGAAACAACCTGAAGCCCTGAAGAAGAGGCCATGTTGATCTGAATGAACACCCCTTCCATATGACTCAGTGCCTATCCTATCTGTCTATAATTTTTTGACTTCAGGAACCTGAACTCTATCTCTGAGGGCTGTATATGTTACTGACTCCTCGTCTGTTCTCTTTCCTCAACTATTTACATGACACTCTTTAATTAGTGTGTTTCCAAACAACAAGGGACCCCCAAGTAAATCAGCAAAGGACCTTAGGGAGCAATTTTTTGAAAACAACAATGGTCCCATGCAACACAGGATAAAGCATACAAATGAATACAGACACAATGGATTCTGTATTTAAGTGACTTGTCCAGCCGGACAGTGGTCAACAAGTATATTTACTTTATAACACAAAATACAGAGAGAATATCCTTCGACAATCTCACGGTGTGGGGCACAAGCCTGTACCTCAATTACACAAAGACATTTTAGTACACTCACAGTGAACAGGAAAGGGCTTTTAGGAAAAAGCTTAAATTGTTCTTTAAATCATAATGTGAACCGATATTCTGAGATGCGCCATTACATCAACATAGTACATGGTATACACACTGTATATGGCACATGAATTGGTCGACGGCGTTTCGATCCCACATTTAGATCATTGGGATCGATCATCATCAGGACATTTCATAAATGCCTAATATTTACAAGCCTCTAAACCTAAAAAGAAAATGCGAGGAAAGGAGAGATTTAGGAACTAAGCAGAGGTCTTTAATTCAATTACAACGTGATAGTCAGTGCATAGTTGTTGTTTGTTTAAAGGCAATTGGGTGCACAAACCATAAAGATTACCGCCATGAGCGTGGGGAACGGGGGACAGTGTTTAAAACATTGAAAGGATCAATAAAGGCTTGCTGTGACTAATGGTAGTTCCCGTGTGTAGGAATCTACTGATGTGATGAAGTTGTGGTGAAAAATTGCCAGTTCCACGTGTTCGAGGAACTTGTGCGAGCGTGGTTGTAACAAGATCGAGGATTAGTGCCCGCTGTGACTCGGAGGTTCGCGGCGGACCGAACCGGTAGTTGGAAGTGATCAATGCCGGTTGGGCTCATAAAAGCCAACAGTTGAATCAGTGCCGGGGCGCGAGGTAGTGGCATTTTAAATCTTTATTAAAAAATATTCTTTCGGCGCGGTGGTGAAAAGTTACGGCACAGTGAGGAATCAGAGCTTACCATTAAGTTCATGGCAAGATTCCGAGTGGAAATTAGAATTGCGGAGCTCACCTGGAAAATTAACAAGAAACAAGAAATAAGATCAATTCCCAGGCCAAGCGGAGGGACGCGCAAATGAGATCGGGGACAGTCCGCCAAGCAGCGCCAGGCAAAAAAATAGGCAAAAAAACAAATAGAAAAGCCAAACTCAAAACATCCAAAGAAGAGGACTCTCTTCTCAATCAAACATCAAAGGGAATAGGCTTAAGAGAGAGGTTGGTCTCAGTACCCACCCTGACAACAACAACGCCGAGCCCAAAATACAAATCAGGGATCCGTAAATTATTTTTTTTAAAGGATCCAATGGCTGCAATATACGCTCCATCAGCAGAAGCCTCCCAGCTGCCAAGCCCAATTCTTCCTGATAAACCACAAGTTATCGACCCACAGACACCCGCAAACCTCAATAATGCATTACAAAGGGAATCATCTTCGGAACAAAATACGGCTTGCTCAGGCGCTGGAAAACTCATGACCATAACAGCACAGGTGCACCAGACAACGCTTACAACTCCTGCCACAACACTCACAACAAAACCTAAAGTGACTGCTAATACCCTCAACCTTAATGCAACTGAGCCAGCCAATAACGTTGCAATGGTGGGAAGGACCAAGACCCTCACGGAGGAAAAGAGAGAACGGGAAAACCCTAACAACAGTTTTGTGGCTTTTAATGTAGCCCCTGTAGCCCCTGAGGGACAAATATCTTCCACGGGCCCAAAGGATGGAAAATTATTAGTAGGCCTCAAGGAAGAAGGTCGATCAAACACAAAATGAACAAAGGTCGAAAAATTAAACTTAATAAAATCGGCAGCAAAGGCAGCCCCTAAGGAAGAAGTTCGCACCAGATCATTTTCTAACATAAACAACTCAAATTTGGTGGAAATCTTAGAAATATTGGAATCGAACTTTCAGGACAATAAACGCCAAGGAATAGACCCACAATCAGTATCAAGTAAAAGAACTCCACAGAGCAGATTCAAAATGGTTGCATCAACACCATTAAGCCTACAAGGCAAACAAGATCCTAAGCATTCAGTACTAGAGGAGGTCAGTCACAGCCCTATAAGAGCTAAGCAATTAAACCTTTCACTACCAATAACCATTTCATCTGTTAGTGGGACAGACCCCGGGTCAGAGGCCTCGGCTCAAAACAAAGAAGAATGCTCAAACACTCAATGGGCACAAACCCTTATTCACACTCTAGAACAAGCTATAAGGGTTTTGAACTTCCAGTCTGACAAAATGAATGTTCAAATTAACCTTGTAAATCTCATTGCCAGCTACATCTCAGGTGTAAACACCAAAATAGATGTAATAGCATCAATATTAACAAATAGGAAAAATATGGACCAGCTAAGAGACAACAACAAACAATTATCCACCTGCTGCTGCGGCCCCATAATAGAGAAACTGGCAACCCTTCCCGAAGTCTTAAAGGACGTCCTAGGGCAGAGGTCTTCAAACATTTTGATGACGAGACCCCCTTGTAAAACCTTTTTAGGCGTAAGGACCCCCTTCCGACAAAAGATTCTAGAAACTGGTACTCCTCATCATAAACAACTATCGACAACCATAAATGCGCCTGTTAGACCTCATCACATCCATCCATCCATCATTCATCCACCCACACTTCCACACATCCATCCATCCTTCATCCATCCACCCTTTCATCCTCCCATCCATACATCCATCCTTCATCCATCCATCCTTTCATCCTTCCATCCATACATCCATCCTTTACCTATCCACCCACCTATCCACCCGTCCATCCACACACCCGCCTTTTCACACATCCATCCATCCATCATTCATCCATGAAACCTTTTATCCATCCATACATCCATCATCCATCCACCCTTTCATCCTTCCATCCATACATCCATCCTTTACCTAGCCACCCGTCCATCCATCCACCCATCATTCTTCCACCCACCTTTTCACACATCCATCCATCATTCATCCATGCAACCTTTTATCCATCCATCCATCCTTCCATCCATCCTTTACCTATCCACCCGTCCATCCACCCGCCCATCCACACACCCACCTTTTCACACATCCATCCATCCATCATTCATCCATGAAACCTTTTATCCATCCATCCACCCTTTCATCCTTCCATCCATACATCCATCCTTTACCTATCCACCCGTCCATCCATCCACCCATCATTCTTCCACCCACCTTTTCACACATCCATCCATCATTCATCCATGCAACCTTTTATCCATCCATCCATCCATCCATCCTTCATCCATCCACATTTTCATCCTTCCATTCATCCTTCATCCATCCACCCTTTCATTATTCCATCCATATATCCATCCACCCTTTCATCCATACATCCATCCTTCATCCACCCACCCGTTCATCCATTCATCCACCCACCCATCCATCATTCATCCCCCACCTTGTCACACATCCATCCATCCATCATTCATCCATGCAACCTTTTATCCATCCATACATCCATCTTTCATCCATCCACCCTTTCATCCTTCCATCCATACATCCATCCTTCATCCATCCACCCTTTCATTATTCCATCCATATATCCATCCACCCTTTCATCCATACATCCATCCTTCATCCACCCATCCTTTCCTCCATCCATCCACCCACCCATCCATCATTCATCCCCCACCTTTTCACATATCCTTCCATGCATCCATCATTCATCCATGCAACCTTTTATCCATCCTTACATCCATCCATCCTTCATCCATCCACCCACACTTTCATCCTTCCATCCTTACATCCATCCTACATCCATTCACCCTTACATCCATCCATTCACCCATCACTCATCCACCCACCTTTTCAAAAATCCATCCATCATTAATCCATGCAACCTTTTATCCATCCATACATCCATCCCTCATCCAAACTACCCTTTCATTCTTCCATCCACCCTTTCATCTTTACATCCATCCACTCATCATTCATCCACCCACCTTTTCACACATCCGTCCACCCTTTCATCCTTCCATCCGTCCATCCATACAGCCCCTTTCATCCTTCCATTCATCCTTCATCCATCCACCCTTTCATTATTCCATCCATATATCCATCCACCCTTTCATCCATACATCCATCCTTCATCCACCCACCCGTTCATCCATTCATCCACCCACCCATCCATCATTCATCCCCCACCTTGTCACACATCCATCCATCCATCATTCATCCATGCAACCTTTTATCCATCCATACATCCATCTTTCATCCATCCACCCTTTCATCCTTCCATCCATACATCCATCCTTCATCCATCCACCCTTTCATTATTCCATCCATATATCCATCCACCCTTTCATCCATACATCCATCCTTCATCCACCCATCCTTTCATCCATCCATCCACCCACCCATCCATCATTCATCCCCCACCTTTTCACATATCCTTCCATGCATCCATCATTCATCCATGCAACCTTTTATCCATCCTTACATCCATCCATCCTTCATCCATCCACCCACACTTTCATCCTTCCATCCTTACATCCATCCTACATCCATTCACCCTTACATCCATCCATTCACCCATCACTCATCCACCCACCTTTTCAAAAATCCATCCATCATTAATCCATGCAACCTTTTATCCATCCATACATCCATCCCTCATCCAAACTACCCTTTCATTCTTCCATCCACCCTTTCATCTTTACATCCATCCACTCATCATTCATCCACCCACCTTTTCACACATCCGTCCACCCTTTCATCCTTCCATCCGTCCATCCATACAGCCCCTTTCATCCATCCATACATCTTTCATCCGTCCACCCTTTCATCCATCATCCACCCATCATTCATTCACCCACCTTGTCTGTGCATCTCTCATGGGGGGTCAGTATCTCTCTGCTTCGTCTTCCTTCTTCTTCCTCTCTCATGGCAGGGCATCCCTGTGCCTCCCTGCTTGAGGGAGGGGGGGTGGGGGGGGGGGGTGGTGACAGCCAGCTGTGAAAACATGTCACCGTGAAGAACAGACTCTCAGCCACATTTCTCCTGCACAGGCGCCAGGTATGAGGGCTCGTGGGACTTGAACCAATGATTGTAATGTCCTTCTGCTGTTTACTGTGTATTTGTAAAGCGCTCTGATACTTACTAAACTAGTGTTATGTAAAACGTTAAAAGTAAAAATAAACCCACAGCTAAGTCCATTGAACTCAAAGGGCTACAGCCTCCTCCCCCAGCCACCCCCTCCCCCCCAGCTCGTGTATGTCAGCCCGGCTGAAACAGCTTGGGCACACACAAAGGCACACCAGAGTACTATCACAGGTCTTTAAAAGACCTTTACTTGTTAATGAGGCTTCGATGTGTTTCACACCTCGGTGTGAATTAGGCGGCCTCCACCGTGAGCACCCTCCATCAGCCTGACGCCAGGAACTGCACTCTGGCAGAATCTGCGACCCCCTTCCCAGGACTCCACGACCCTCCTGGGGGTCGCGCCCCACAGATTGAAGACCTCTGTCCTAGGGAAAAAGCAGCATAAAAACTCCCAAAAAAGTGCAGAATTAGAGGAAAAATAAAAGGCGCCAAGTTAATAATAGAAGAAATCAGTGACATCAATGATGAATCAGAGAAAGCGGAGCCCCAGGCCCAATCTGACTCAGTAGACTTCCAACTACATGCTCCACAGACTTCCGTGAAACCAGTAGCGTTGGTTGCCAAACCCACAAATCGGGAAAGAAAGCGTGCAAGGAAGGTGCAGCTCAAATATAATAAACAGCCAAGCCCAGCCTCAAAAAAAATCTTCCCGTTATTTACAATAAAACCATCCATGGTGAAAAAAAACTGTTCACCCTCGCGCGGGGCGGCACCTCCTGCACTAGATCAACCTCAAGTTACTCAGTCCCCTAAATCAAAGCAACGGAGCACAACCCGAACCCCCATACTTCAAAAATCAGTCCAAGCTTTACAAACAGATGGAGGAGCCTCCCCAGAGGTAAGAGCAACTCACAAATTTGTCAAGGAAGTGCAGCAACAAGAAATAAATGAAGCATCCATCACAGGAGAGGGGCAAGGAAAAACATTGCTTATGTTAGGCAAACAAGAACCTGGCAACAGAGATCCGAGCACACAATCACGGGATTTCCAACATGAAGAGAGGAAAAAGGGGTCAGAATTAGAAAAGCGGAAAGCTTCCCCAGTTAAGTAGCTTCAGGCACCAACAACCCCCAAGGTTCTAAACCTTATCAAACCAATTGCGGTTACAATAACCGGAAAAACCCGACATTGTAAGTTACCACATTCGGACCAAGTGTTGGTGCAAATAGGAAAAAGTGCAACTAAAAATCTGGGAACGCCGGAACGGATTTCAGAGGAGGCAACCTCTGTCCCCACGGAGAGCGAACCCCGATGCAAAAAGGACACCCCACTAACAATAACTTCCGAAGCTGGAAGAAAGGAAATTTCACCCTTCCGCGACTACGTGCAAAATCAGTCAGAGAAGTTCGAACTTAAATTGTTATTTGTCCCTGAATATTCGACCAAAGGGAGACAAGACACCCTAAACAGAGGGAACCTGTTAAGGCTTTTCAAAGAAATCCCCGAATTAAAAGGAATTCGTTCTCGAGACTTAATATTGGTAGAATTCAAACAAACAACAAGGATGGGAGCTGAAGAGACTTTGACAACCTGGTCCTCTAGGAACCTGGTGGATAAAATATCTTCAATGATTGTACTGAAGGCCCACAAACGCCCAAGGTATCCGCATCCCCTCCTTGAAAATCCAAAAGACGTGGACACTCCGGTGAAAAGCCACATCACATGTGTACGCAGTGCACGTTCCATCTCACCCGCAATATCCCCCAACGCGAACAGGCACATCACAAGGGAAACACTAAATATTAAGCATCCCTAATGAATATAATAAAAGCACAAGCGTAGCAAGGAGGACGGCCCCCAAAGTGGAAGACCTATGTCCAGCCAACCTCACGTTCTGCTCATGGAATGTCCATGGATTTGAAGATATGGGGCAAGACCACGAAACCTTATCATTCTTTATTGAACAAGACATAATCCGGCTCCAGGAAACTTGGAATCTGGTTCCAACTTCAATTCCTGGATTCATAGAACACCAACGCCTGGCTGAAAGATTCTCTAGTTTCGGGCACCCAAGAGGGGGCCTATCAACACACGTTTCACAAAAGCGGGACTGGTCAACAGAAGAACTAGACAAGGGGGATGACTGGATCAAAGCGACCAAACTAAGTGGTAAACACGCGTCCGACGAATTAAAGTGGCAACTCTTATTAATCAACGTCTACATTCATCCGGAAATACAAAAACAGAAAGGAAAACACAAAATCTTAACGAAATTAATAAAATCAATGCAGAGAAGTCACCAGCACTCTCAAATAGTTTTTTCGGGTGACTTCAATTGCAATCTCACAGCGAGCACTCTGTCCGGAAGTAAAAGACAAGATATTCAGGGAGCGAGAGCATTGGCGAACAAATTCGAATCTCTCGATTTGACAATCCTGAACGGCAATACTCCGGGGGATATTCTGGCCTTCCTAACGCCATCTGTCAGAACGACCCAGAGTTTTGGTCTTCCCATCTCACTCCCCTCTTCAACGAGATCTACACTCAGACCAACATCCCGGCATCCTGGAAGGGGAATATCATCCACCCCATATTTAAAAATGGGAGACCATTGCAAGCCGGGAAACTATAGACTGATCTCATTGATGGATGTAGAAGCTAAGCTTTATGCATCTTGCCTGTTAGTCCAGCTGCAAAACTGGATGGAGGAGAAGAACATAATCCCCAAGTTTCAGATAGGTTTCAGGCAAGGGATGGGCACCACAACTAACCTCGCCATTCTAGCACTCCTAATCGAAAAAGCGCAAAAAAAGAAATCTCGGCTATTTGCGTGTTTTGTGGCCATCAAATCTTCCTTGACAGAGTAAGCAGGAGTTATCTCTGGAAGAAAGTTAACGAATGGGGCTTGCCAGGCGCAATGCTGAATGCCATAATTTCCCTGTAAAAGGACACCTGGGCAAGAGTTCAGTACAACCCCAAGCATCCATACGCAACGAGGCTTGAAACAAGGCTGCGTCTTACCTCCCAGCCTATTTAACTTGTTCCTATCAGACATTGCATCATATATTGAAAAACCCGAATCCCACCCACCGAACATGGCCAATGAGTCAGTTGCTATCCTACAGTATGCAGACGATATTGTTTTGCTGTGCCAAACTCCTATCGGCTTACAGAGATCAATAAACAATTTAGCAGCTTACTTGGATCAGGAACAACTGGAGCTAAATAAAGAAAAAACAAAAATTGTTCGCTTAGTGGATCCCAAAAAAATGAAGTTTAAATGGTCGGCCAAAGGGGCAATCGTGGAGGAGCAGCGCTCATACAAATATCTGGGCATAACAATTGGGCAGGGCACATCTCACAAAGAACATAAATCGGTACTAAAAGCAAAAGCTCAATCACTAATCTATGCATATAGATTACTACAAAAAAGTGGACAGTCTGAATTACATATATCTGCTAAAAGTTATGGCCGCCCAAATCCAGCCCAGCCTGTCCTACGGCCTGGTACCCTGGTGTGGTAAGGAAGCACACTTATTGAATGAGCTGCAGACAAAGATTTATAAGGCCGTTTTTGACCTGCCAAAATCAGCTTCCCCCTCTCAGGTCAGACTGGAATTCGGCCTTCAGCACCAGAAATTCCGGGGAATGAGGGGCTTTGTTAAACTTTGTCATAAGTTCCGCTCCTCAAACCCGGACACCTTGAACAGATTATGCAGGGACGAAATTAAGCACCAGATGAATCTCGAAACATCGAACTCTTGGGGAAGCTTTCTGAGAACATCTCTGGCCGAGCTGGAACTACAAACAGTATGAGCAATTGGGGAAGACAGAGTAAGCTTTGGCAAAGCAGTTAACATCACAGCAAAAAAGAAATCCTTGCTGGCTGACAAAAAGGCAATCACCAAGCGCCAGCACGGGTGGACAGTCATTAACTCCTACAGATCTTTAAGGCCACAAGCATATTTATCTGCCCACTTCAGCTCACAGTTAAAAAAGAGCTTTATATACTTTCGAATGGGTGTGCACGACTCAAAGGACCTGTATCCATTGTGGAAAAAGGTCTTTCAATCTGAGATCTGTCGATTATGCGGCTTCAAACAAGAATCTTTACCCCTCTTATTATGTGCCTGTCCAGCTGTTCTGGACCAGAGAAGACAGCTCTTAAAATTTGCCTTCAACGAGCTGAACATTCGTTCAAGCAGGCAAGCGGTGATATGCTGGCTGGAGAGAGCACGTCCAACATCCTGGCCTGCCGGGGGGTCAAATACATGACAATGGTTAACAGACTTTAACGGCAAGCCGATGGAGAACAAACAAAACAAGTTGGACTTACGTAACCAGGCAACAGTTGAATCTCCATATTAATCAAGCGGCCTGAATGTCAACCTACTAAAAGAACCCCGCCTAGCTGTAGGCCTCAAATAAAAAGCCAGCCCAGAAAACTACAGTCGAATATTGGGACCTCGTTATTAGTATTGTCTTCCTTAAGGGGTTTACAAACCGTTAAATTTGTTGTTCTGAGTTTCAAATTTTAGCCCCTAGCGGTGTTGCATTACGTTGCTAATTTGATAGCACGTCTTTTTGCGTTTTTATTCATGTGACTTGGAGGGACTACACCAAAAGGTTTAGGAGCAAAAAGGGTTTTATGTCAGGAGAATGCTGTTAAAGTAGGAACCCTTATATATGATTTTTAACGATAAGCATTTTGTATGTAAGTACCTTAACCGTGGTATTGTCTTTAAAATCAGGTGCATTTTAAAATTGGGACTGTAATGTAATCTCCTAAATTATTTTGTATTCACTTCAGGGGGAATTGTAATGATTTTAATTAATCAAACAATAAAAATGAACTTGAACTTGAACTTGATCGAATAAAGTGTCTGTGATGATGGTGAAATACCGAAAACCATTTATTTTCTTGTCTGTATTTATTTTTAAATACGGCTAAAAACTGATTGATTGATTGAAACGAGGTTGCTTTTGAGTGATTTTAAGTGTTGTCAGTGACAGGCTCTGCAAATTGATTGATAAGGGAGGTCACAGGAGAAAATATTTACTAGTTAGGCTTGAACAGCTGCACATGTGCATACGACAGATACTAACATATGCATATCAACATAAGAGTGTACTGATTCATCAGCTATGTTCATTCAAATAATTGAAACCTCTCAGGCATTCAAGTATGTGTGCATTTATTGGTTAAATAAAAGTGGAAATTTACTAGTTTCAACTTCACTTTTTCCAGACACAAAATAAATATAATAAATATGGATAAACACAGATGCATTTAGCAATATATATATATATATATATATATATATATATATATATATATATATATATATATATATATATATATATATATATATATATATATATATATATATATATATATATATATATATATATATGCAGAAACGTTCTGTCCTTTCCCAAAGGCAACACAGAAACAACGGACCACCAGGCAATGTGGAACATAAGCAGGTCGATTTATTATCCCTCCTCTTTACCCACCATGACGCGTTTCGGGTAACCAGTACCCTTCAATATATATATATGGATAAATGCAGACAGAAATGGGGAAAAAAATAAACACCATAAAACCGAGAGCCCAAATTATAATGCACCCTCAGTAGGGAAGCAAAGATAGGGAACAATTGAAACTGAAGTACATCCATGCCTTCAACCACCAGATGGCAATAATTATCTTCAACTGACCTAGGGCCATATGTATCAAGCAAATTCGCATTCGCAAAGGCCAAAATTCGCTACATGGTATGTAATCTGGTGCAAAATAAGGAATCCCAAAATTTGCGATTCCTTATTTTGCAATTGCATTTAAGGAATCGCAAATGTTGCGATTCCTTAAATGCAATGTTTAAAGCAAAAAAAAATTGCAAAATGTCCTTAAGGAATCGCAAATTACCACCAACTTCTAGTTAGTGGTAAGTTGTGAATTCCTTTTCCAAGTGCCATGTGACGCACATGTGCTCCCATGCATATTTCAGGGGTGCAACAGGGTGTCCTTTGGACACCCCTGCACCCTTGAAATTATTCTCAATTTGCGATCAGCAAACTGCGAATCGCAAATTGAGAATAATTTCCCATTCATTCCTATGGGCCTCCTGGCCCATAGAAATGAATGGGAAAGTATTCCTTAATTGCGATTCGCAATTTCTTTATCGCAATTAAGGAATTTTAAGAAATCGAAAAAAAAATGCGATTTTTTACATACATACCCATTTGCGATTCTCAAATAGCGATTTCTTAAGAATCGCTATTTGAGAATCCCAAATGGGTATCTTGATACATATGGCCCCTAGTTACAAACAATTATTCATTAGAGAACATACACTGTCGACACAGGTTTGTGGAACTGCGCACTGCGGCAGCAATGGGTCTTTCTCCTGCGTCAAGAATCCAGGGTACGCGGTAGGGGTGTGCAAAATGTGCATAATTTGCTTTTGTACAATTCCTCAAAATATCAGTAAAATTACTCAAAATTAATTACATGAAATGTAATTCAATCCTTTAGCACTATATTTTAGCATGAACCGTGTTCTTATGTCAGTTTTTGATGCAAGAACACATTCCACAGTACAAAATATGACAAAAACCACAATAAGTGTGAGCAGCAGCCACTCGCGTTCTGTCAGTTTAAGGTATTACACCTTTGCAGTAAAATGTGCTGCAAACTGCACGAAATATGGCATTGTGGCATCATTTAGAGACTTTTAGGTAACAAGCTCAATTTGAAACTCTTAGCATTATGAGAATTATGCCGACATAATTTAATATGGAATTCCAATCAAAGCTCATGTTAAATGTGAAGGACATCTAACATGAGCTTCAATTGGAATTCCATAGAGCATATTATCAAGCCCATTATCGCAGCTTCAGCAGCAGTTTTCTGCCGCTAAAGCGGCAATAATTTTATCGCCTGTCTTGATAATATGCCCCTTGGTTTTGCTGAGGAGGCCTCCCGAGATAGGAATTTTCAGCCAGTTTTTTTGCAGATATAAAGGGGTGTTATTTTTTTCAGTAATGCTATGATACAGTTTTTCAATGTGCGGCAAATGCCAGAAGGCCCACTAGTACAGTAATATGTCAGGGAGCTGGTGGGGTTCAAAGAGGTAGCCAGTGTTATTGTGACGAAGCGTACGTCATTCACCTGCTGCCCAAAGACATAAACAATTGCTTTCATTTTACTCAAACATATCAAAGTAGTATATAAAATTTCAGAAGGCCATCAGAATGAAACTTATTATATCTGGGAATAATCCCTCGTTTAGGGATACCTAGCAGGTATTAGACAGTGTTGCAAGGAGCATTGTCCTTGGGGGGCATGAAGGGCGAGCAACGCTCTCTTTGCTCTCAGTTAATGCCCCCCCCCCCTTTTTGGCAGACGCCATATCTCATGCTTGGGGTGCTCCCGGCAGGCCCCTCGACGCCCTATCCCTTGCTCAGAAACCATGCAGTATCTGTTTCAGAGTTCCTGCACCCTAGGTTACCCTCACCGACCAAGGCGGGGGCTGTGCTAACCCTCTCGACCCGAGGTAGGCAGCCAGGAGGTGTTGACTTTGTTGTGTCCCCGCTGACATCGCTGCTGTCGTCCGGCTCAAGATGCTGGGGCTAAGACACCGGCCCTCAGATGGAAGAGAGAGGGCACCCCAGGGTGGATGAAGAACTGTTGCTTTGCACTGATTAAAGTATATGGGGCAGATTTACAAGCCCTGTACGCCACTTTTGCGCCGCCATTTCGTCACTTCTGTGACGCAAAGGCGGTGTAAAGCCAGCGCCATGCTGCGGGGTATTTACAACGTGACGCATCTAGGGAGATGCGTCACGTTGTAAAGCCCTGCGCCGCATGAAACCTGTGTCAGGTTTCATGTGGGCATTCCAAAGCAGGGCGGGGGATTTCACTCAGTCACTTTTCCGACCCCGCTGCATCAAAACCATGCGCTTGCTTGGAGCAGGTGTAAGGCGTGACACACCATGTTGGACATAGGCAGGGTTGGATCGGTAGATGCAACACGTATCTGTTTATCCTTGCGCCATGATGTGCTGCATTGTAAATGCGGCGCATCTGTGGTGGCTCAACGGTAAACTTGCGTGACGCATCTTTCCTGGCGCATCCCTGCTGATTTGCAGGGATACGCCAGGAAACATAAATCTACTCCTGAGTGTCCTCCTTCAGAGAAGGTTCCTTGGCTCAATCTTAAACCCTCCACTCGCCACCCAAACACATCAAAGAGTCCATTCAGAGTTACAGTGAGAGTCAGGCTGAGATCGAAGGGTTGGTCCAATCATGGATGTGATCTCGTCTAGTGTGGATGCAGGCTGTGGTCTCCGTCTTCTCCACTTCCCAGTTGTCAAGTAACTTTAGTAGCGGCGCTATCCAAGTGTGCTGATGGCATGGCTTCTAGGTGCTTGGGAATCAGCCAACAACAGAAAAGATGCTTCAGAGCCCCCCCACCCCTCCCCACCCTCCCCCCGATATCACTGCTGCTTCCACTGCTTGAGGATCAAAACATGCTCTGGGCATGCCTGGTGCCAGTGCTTGGCTATGCTAGTCTTTCCTTGGATCACAACCAGCTGCTCTTCTGGGCGCCTCGAGCTGCTCTTCAAGGAGCCCTCTCGTAGGCAGCCTCCCTTTCATGTAGAGCAGCTCTAGCACCGTTCTCCAGCAGAAAGTGAGCTCCTTCTCTTGAAACAGTGGCAGGCTGCTGTTTCTGGCAAGAGTTAAACTTTCCCAAATAATCCTCCAAGACTGGTCCAGCAGCGGTCTTTTCCCCATAGTTCAGCAGGAAGGAGGGGTGAGGACAGAACTCCATCAGGGGGAACCCAAAATAAAGGCAGAAAGGAGATAAAGGCTCCCCCACTTAACCTCCACTTAACATGTAAGGGGAAGCATCTTTCAGAGAAGTGTAGCAGGACAGCCCCTACTCTACAAAGACCTTCACTGTTTCCTTCCTCCACATCCTAGAGGGCAGTTCACACCAAAGGGCCTCGGCCGGCCTGCATTGCTGTTGGCAGACTCTCCCCAACCCCCACCACAAGTATCACTGTTTCCCAAGTATTTTGGGAGATTCCTTGTTGCACCAGTTAAACACAACACAAGCACATAATATTGACTCTGCTACACATGTACATGATAAACATCTACACAACATTCATATCCTATACCAAGGTGGTGAAACAATCATTTCCAGAGGACACTGAGAGACCAGTTTAAACAGGAGAGGTCAGCAGGGCACTAGTCCAGAGCAGGCAACAGGTGAGAAGGCCTGTCCTGCTTTGAAGATCAGCAAACTATAAACACTGTCACTCCAATCCAGTGGACTGACTAGAGTACTACTCAGTAAAGGAGTGAGCGCAGGTGTGACCCTCAACACCACAGAGCCCAGCTCTAGACCTCACAGCATGCCACAACTGGCCCTCTGAGTACCTGCAAATGCTGTACTTGCTATGGGGAACCCAGGGCCGGTGTACACACTCCTTCAAGCCACTCAGGGGACCTTTTTGGTGTGATCAACGTACTTGACTCTACAATGGTAGTTACGGCCAAGCTGTCAAGGCTTATTCTATGCGGTCCTACATGGTCTCGGTCATGCTACAGAATGACACAAATGATCACACTTATTGAAACACAGCGCTTAGTCAGTGGTACTGGGTACTACTTTGCCGATACAGGGCACTGATGTCAGAGGGCCTGATATAGATCATGGTGGACGGGTTCACCCGTCACAAAGGTGACAGATATCCCATCCACTGAAAAATAAATTCCACTATACCCTGTAGGATTTATAAATCAACAGACTGGATATACTTCACCGAAAGAAGAAAGTAAGACAGGTTGATGAAGTAGAACTCGCTGTTTTTTTAAAGATTATATAAGACACTATTGCAATATTAGGAATTGGTGGGTAATTTATTAAACAAGTATAGAAAGTGAATCTTCCGTCAGCAACATGAATTGAAAACTCAGAATATGTTGTTCCAAATTAGGTATGATGGCAGCAGTTGTACTGTACCACTAAGTCAAAATATTGCTAAAAGATATTAAAGGTATATTAAAACCATAATTCTCAACTTGCGATTTGAAACAAATACGAATTACGGGGGTGGCGGCTGAGCAATCACTTTAAAAGAGCAGAGTGACATGGGTCACGTGTTGGGGGGACTCAGTCAATGACATCCCGGAGTCTCGCTTCCTGGGTTCCGCCACCAAACCGAGAATGCATTTATTCAGGCCGGGGTGAGGGGGTCCCCACCCCTTTAGGAGGCCCCCAAACCATCAGGGGGGGGGCGCCTTCAGCCCAAATCGAATGAATATCTGGGAAATAAGCTAGACTCAGGGCCCTTTTTTTCTGCAGGGGTAGTAGGAGGGGGGGTGGGGGGAGGCGTTACTTTGCCTTACGACACTGTATTCAAGAGGTGCAACAATCAACCTACAACCCCTTCTGATTCACCTCTCCTTTGTGAGGTAAGGCTAAGCCGTATAAACAGTAGTCAATATGCGGTGAGACTGCAGACAGACCGAGTCACAGCCGTTACAGGCGCTGTAGGGGAACACACAGTGGTTATTACGTCATCTGCCACCACATTTGCATGGAGGGGGCTGCCCCCCTGTCCAGCAGTAGTGTTTAAGGAAGAGCTGGAGGGTCCCACCCAGAGACCTGCCTGCATCTGGGATCCGAGCTCTGCCGACGCGTCATCATGTCCTGGGCTCCGCTTGTCCTCGTGCTCAGCGCCCTCTGTGCTTGTAAGGCGCTACGTATGACAATGAACTACAACAAGCAGCCGATCAGAGGCGCAACTAGAGTCAAATTTCGGGGGGGGGCTAAGAGAACATTTTGGGGGGGGGGCTGAATCTTTAGGCAATCGGCAGAGTCGAGTCTGCAGGCAGGGGCTCTAAAAAGGGGTGAAACAACAACAAAGCCCCATTAACATGCACAAGGTCTTTTAAAGACCTGTGAAGTGCTCGGGGGCGGCTGTGTGTGTGCCTGGGAGCTGTCTGAGCGGGGGCTGCCACACACGACGGGGGGCTGAAGCCCTTTGAGGCCAATGGGTGCAGCCGATAGACATAGATCGGAGATCTTTTGACAACAATGAGATAACCTGAGGGTGTTAATGAGCTAACCGCATTGTCTTTATTGTTGTTTGTAGGTTCCTCGGCACAGCTTCAGGTCACTCAGGCGCCATCAGCAGCGGTGTCCCTGGGACAGAGTGTGACACTGACGTGCACGAAAAGCAGCAGCAGCGGCGGCTATGCCTTTCACTGGTACCAGCAGAAGCCCGGCGGGGCCCCGCGGTTTGTGTGGTACGGCCCCAGCACACGAGGCCCAGGGATCCCGGACCGGTTCAGCGCCTCCGCCGGGGGCGAAAGTGGCACGTTAAGCGTCAGCAATGCCCAGCCCGAGGATGAGGCCGTTTATTACTGCTGTTCGTATGACGGCCCTCGTAACGCGTATCACAGTGACACAGTCCAGTGAGGAACTGAGACATAAACCTATAAATGGTTCACATTCTCGGTTTCATTTTCTCCCTCCACCTCTCGCTTTGCTTCTCTGTCTCACTTGCACCCGCCTTGCAAACTCACACAGAGAACGCAAGCTCCAAAACCTGAACAGATTACTTAAACAAGCATTTACAATGCAATCGGTCTCACCTTTGGGACCTTATAAGTATTTAGTTATCAACTGGATTATAGCACATTTCTGCTCTGAAGTACCTAAAATATTCTACAAGACACTAATAAAAGAGATGCTACAAGAAGCGGCCACCAAACCAAAACGCACCTTAACTTGAGAAAATAAAAGTCTGCACAGCTTTACTGTGGTCGAGTTGAAGCATTCACACCCATGTGGAAGGAGTCATGCTATGTTAAATGTTGTTGCTGGAGTTCTCCTGTAAATACAGCGCATGTTTTTACTGATGAATCGATGCACAAATCCTAGAAAAGATGCTGACTGGGTATCAACCTAATTTGATGGAGCTACCTAATGATGAAGATAGGGCACGAGTTCAAAGCCCCCAACTTGTCCCATTTAGGGGGGGAGTACGTTGTCCTACAGTTTTGTTGCATTCAGGGTTGGATTGGGATTCATATTCGTTCCGGACATGCTTAACCCTATCCATGCTGATGACGGAACCGCTCCGTCATCAGCTGCGGTGGCGCTGTGCTGATGATGGAACGGTTCCGTCATGGCCAGGCCGCCGCGCCTGCGCGGTGCTGATTTCGTGCCTGCGCGGCGCGTTCTATTAAGAGGGCGGGGCCATGACGGAACCGCTCCGTCATGAGCACAGCTCAACAGCGGCTGGTGACGGAGCGGTTCCGTCACCAGCATGCGCCCGCCACGCGGCCCCAGCCCCCTTAGTGCTGTGGCGGAATAGCCGCCGCAGCGATGTGGTTAAAAAAATGACCCACATTTGCATATTGCCTTTCCGCAAAATACTGCCTCGGCGACATTTTATTAAAAAAAAAAAAAAAAAGCTGGCTGTAAAAAAAACATGCACAGATTAGTTTACTCGGGTGAAACACACCTGAAAACATGTGAGGCTACTTTTCCTCAGGCCCCCTACCCCCGCTCAATATGCAAACATGAATGGGCCGTCCCAGAGAGAGAGAGGGAGTGACACCTCTGCCTGGTGATAAAAAGGGAGGTAATGGGTGCCCATCTGCCTTCAGAAAGGCCACTCAGGTACCCACTGGGCCGCTGGCGGCAACCGAACAACACTGACACTGCCCAAATCGTCCCCCAGGCTGCCCAAAAATACAGCCCACAGCTGGAACTGGACACCGGCCCCTCGGGCATTGCCGGAGTGCCCGCGTTATCAATCCGACGCTGGTTGCATTGTTGTGTGTTTAATGTGGAGTTTACCAAACAAATGACTTGCTACAGTACCAGAAAGAAAATCAGTGGCCTAGCAGGGAGTGTGGGGCGGATTGGGTCCCCATGCTTAATGAGTTATAGGGGTGGCCAGCTTCCCATACTCCCCTCCGCTCCTACCGGCGGGTGTCGCAAGACGTCGGCTGCACGATATGCCAGCACTGCCCCCCAACCCCTCACCCCCGCTCTTAGATTCAGCCGCCACTGGAGGCAAATGCAGGGGGCGCCCCTAGCGGCCTATGGGCTAGCTACGCCATTGAAGAAAACAGAACTTTGTGATCTGCCTACACCAGGCATTGAAGCAACTTGAAATCAGCCCATGCCAAATGCAACAGCCATAAAATATTGTAATCTACAGGTAGCACTTTGTATCACTTGCTGTTCAACATTCAGACAGGTGTGTAAAATAGAACATCGCCAGTGCACTGGTTAATACGACCACCCAGTGGTTCGAAGTGGGCGGGATCGGCAGGGCAGGGTGTGCCACCGCTTCTCTAATTTCATAGAGTCCGTTCCCCTTACTTTCTTATTTTAAACATACCTCCCGGACGGCAGAAATTGCCAAGGCCGATAGTTAAGCCTCAGGTTTTGGGGACAGGCAGACTGGCAGAGCAGGAAAAGGACTCTCACCCAGATTCATGAAGGTGCCATTCTGCGATTAGCAATTTGCGAGAAATAGCGATTCGCATTTTGAAATTCGCAGAATGGCATTCATGTAGAAATGCGATGGAAAAAAGCGAATCGCAATCGGTCGCAATTGCCGATTGCGATCTTGCCGCAATCGCTTAATTTTTGCAGAATCAGCATTTTTCCATGTAGAAATTGCGACCTCGCAATTAGCAAAATCGCATTTTGCGATCTCGCTAACTGCGAGATCGCAAAAACAGGAAGTCGCATTTCGAGCCCACTGATGACATCACAACCAGGAAGTAGGCTTTCCCCACCCACAAACAGAACACAGAGCCAGAGAGTGGAAGCAGGATTCTGAAGAGCTCCAAACCTTTGACTGTGCAGCACCCCAGCAGGACACAAATCCTCAACATGTCCCAGGATGCAGCAGGGAGCAGTGGGCAGGAGAGGAAGAGAAAACTCAAGTTCTCAGAACTTGAACTCGAGTATTTGATTGAGGACCATGCACGCCTCTTCGGCAAAGACTCCCGGAGGGTGACAGAGACAGACAAGCTCAGGATCTGGCAGCGCATCCGCGCTAAAGTAAATTCGGTCGGGGTGACCCAGTGGTCAATTGATGACCTCAAAAAGCGCTAGTACGACCTGAGAGGTCGTTCAAAGGAGCGTATTGCCGAGAGGCTTGGGGAGCGACTGGCCACCGGTGGAGGGGAACCTGTAGCCACACCAAACACTCCATTGGAGGACCTCATAGAGGACACCATCGCACCAGAAGCCTGCGTGGGGGTAATCCAGCTGGACTCGTCCCAACCCAGCCAACAATCAGAAGGTAAGTGCCATGCGACTGCGACCCTGTCCCCCAACAATGCCCATGACTCCTGAGCTAGCAATATGACATCCCCAACAATGCAGGCCATGCACACCTGAAATGCCCCATTGCATTGTGGTAGTTGTAGTGAAATCATATATCCCCAGTTAGCTGAACACAGCCAGACCTGTCAAATCAAAGTAAATCCAAAAGCCAGTCAGGGTAAGCAAGCCTGCATGCATGTATCAACATTGCTTGTGTAAGATACATAACATTAATCAGGCACCCTTTTACATTACAGGTGCTGTTGAGTAACCCAGCACAGATAGCGAGGCCCTGCACATCGCCGAGACCCAGGAGGACACTGAGGGTGAGGGCCAGTCCAACCAACGACCCGGTCCATCACAGCCACCTGCAGTGCTTCCACCACCACCACCCCGTGCGGACAGGGCCACCCCTGCAGCCACTGGTGTCCAGCCAACACCCCAAATGACACACACAGCAGTGGTACAGACCCCACCACCAGCGCCTAGGAGGCAGATGAGGCGCACAGCTGGAGCAAGAACACACACCAGCGAACTGAGGCGCCAGCAGCGTCAGGCCTCAGGAGGCACGGGCAGGGCACTCCTACTTCCTGATCCTGGCCTGGCCATTGAACGCCGCATGCTGGCGGTGCACCGTACCCAGGTGCGTCACCTGGCAGCAATTCACACACAGCTGCAGGCGACTGGCCAAAATATCGCCCAGATGACCGCTGCTGTCAGAGAGAACAGCCAGCTGCTGGTAGCCCAGCAGGACATGACCCAACGCCGCCACCGCCAACTACTGGCCCGCCTGTCGGCCTTCACCAGGTCGAACCACATTGTTGGTAATGCAAATGTCACAGCTGGCACGCAGGTCACTTGCCATGCAGGGCAAGATGGTACAGTGTTGCCAGGATGTGGCCAGGTCACTAGATCTGCTAACAGCAGCAGTGCTCGGTAGCCAGCCCACTGCCCATGGAGAACCAGGGGGGCCTGACGATGTGAGCGAGGTAGCGTCGACAAACAGCAGCGCACCCTTGCCGCCTGTGCCTGTACGTCGCCGCAGCAGCAGGCCGACAGCATCCACTCGGGCCAACACCGTCCCTCAGGACCTAGATAGACGACTTGGTGCATCTCGTCGCAACCGACAGTGAGAACTTAGACACTCTCCGGGAGGCCATGCAGGACACCCCTGCAAGCCCTCTACCCCAGCATGGGGAGGTATGAAGTAATACTCTCTTCATATGACACCAAGATAACAAAAGGCCGATTTATTGTGCATTAACAATAAAGATTTATGGTCTGAATTGAATCACACTCATGTCATTATTACATTTTTCATGCATGAGTGCAGTGTTTTGTGAGGGGAATGGGTGCACTAGAAACAGTTAATAGTGATGTGGTTGCGGCGCCTATGTCCTTCAGCAGGATTTTCTCCACGTGCATGACGCACATGTGGAGGTGGGCGGTTGTCCCCTTCTGACTCACTGCCAGATATCTCCACTGGTATCATGCTCTTGGTAGCAATGTTGTGGAGTATTGCACACACGACCGCGATGCGGCAGCAGACCTAAGGTGTGTATTTGATGGCCCCACCAGTCTTGTGCAGTATGCGAAAACGGCTCTTCAATAGGCCAAATGTCCTCTCAATGCAATTTCTTGTGTGTATGTGTGCAGCATTGTAACGCCATTGCTGTGGTGTGGCAGGGTTGAGGTATGGGGTGAGGAGGTACTCACGTAGACTGTAGGCGCTGTCACCTGAAGGTAAGAAGCACAGGGTGAGTGCCTGTTCTGCGCAGATACATGATCACAGTGTACTATTTGGGGGCATGTGTACTTACCTAGTAGGTGTCCTTCGCCAAAGTCTCCCCTGGCCAGTCGTATGTGCATGCTGCTGTGCCGGAAGATGAAGGAGTCATGTGTGCTCCCCGGATATTGTGCCCCATGTCCGTGATGATAGTCTTGGCGTTGCACACCATCTGGATATTGAGGGAGTGGTAGGACTTGCGGTTGCGGTACATGTATTCCGTTTGTGCTGGTGGGCAGATATGGATGTGGGTACAGTCAATGCATCCAACTACATGTGGGAATTGTGCAATGTTGTAGAATTTCAGCTTGGTGTCATTCAAGTCCTGTTGGGTGGTGGGGAATGAGATGTAGTGGTGTAGCCGGGTCAGCATTGCATCCAGGAAACTCCTTAGGCAGTGGGACATGGTGGGCTGGGATATCCCCCCTGCAACAGCGACTATCCCCTGGAAGCTTCCGGAGGCCAGTAGGTGCAGGCTGCACAATACCTGCACATGGGTGGGCACGACATTGGTCCTCCTTGTTGGGTGCTGCATCAGGGGGTCTAGGTCCCGGATCAGCTTGATGATCATTGCCCCATTCAGGCGGTACTTAGCGTTAATTTGCTCCCTGGTTTGGCCCAGAAGGGTGACCCGCTGGCGGAATATCCGCTCCTGGATCCTACGTCTGTTCCGTGCTGCTCGCTGTAGCCTTCGCCGCCTGACCACCATGTAGAGTCCTGGCATTGTGAGAGTCCTCAGGCTCCAGCTGCATGTCCTTAAGTGTGTTTGGTCAGGCCTGCACCTGTTGGTAGTTTGCTAAAGTTTTTTTGATTTTTTTTTTTCCTTACTGGTTACCACCTGGTTTGGGTTCTCCTTAAATTGCGTGTCGCAAATAGCGATTTTCCGGTTTTTCGCAATTAGCGACTTTTCATGAATAGGGATTGCGATTATTTTGCGAGTTCGCAAATTAATTCGCAGAATCCATGGTTTCTCGCAATTTCAGAATCGCAAATGGGCTTCTTCCAGGATTCTGCAAATTTATTTGCGAACTCGCAATTTTTATTTTGCGAATTCGCATTTTTGGTATTTTCACTATCATGAATTACTTTTATTCAAATTGCGATCGCACTTGCTAAATCGCAGCTATTGCGATCGCAATTTCGCTTCATGAATCTACCTGTCTGTCTTTTCCTTCGTGCCCAGAGAAGACAAGGACAGTGTCCAGTTCTCCTGCCGCTGGCAGCTGCTCACACCCCCCCCTTTCTTCTCGCTCCTCCTCATTTAATGAAAACCAAGACTTCAAGAAACAGGTATTACCTTCTCTTTTCTCCTTTCGTTTATTTGCTCCCATGTGAAATGGATCCAAAAAAGAAAAACACTTTTGCTGAAAACGTCATCTTTTTCTGAAATTTTTCAATTTCTAAGTGCAGCCTCAGGGTGGAGAGAAATAAAACATTCCAAATATGAAAAATAAATAACTAACTAACTAAAGCAAGACAGCATGGCTGCAAGGTGGCCAGATTGATTTATTCACACCTAAACGCATTAGCGCCATTTTACAGTGTTTGCCAGTGAAGCGCTACTTTTGTTTTCTCCTCTCTCTTTGAACAACATTGTTTTCCCTGGGTGGAAAAGTGCACCTTTCCTGGAGGAACTAAAATACCTGCTTGATGGGTGAATTGGAAAACAAAATGTGTACAGCGGCTGTGTGTTCACGAATGTGGTCTTTTCAAACCATACTGCCTATGTTTTGTAAGGATATAAGCAATGAATACTGAATCTGGTCCCTTCCGGGCCCTGTAGTCATGGCCTTAACCTTTCAGGCAAAAGCACTCACTAATTTCTGAATAATTAATGTAAAAGGAAAAAAGGTAACTATGTTGTTCCTGCTTATATTTCACATGCATTATTTAATCTTGCATTCCCCATGAGTGTTTGCTTTTTCTAGGATGTTGTTAATTTATTTTAGGCAGCATATTGCTCTTGTCTAATGCATATTTGAATTGAGTCACATTCAGGTGTTCATAGCGGGTCAGTGCAGTGCAAGTTTCTCTCAGTGGGGCAGTATGGTGTTCAGTGGGGGAGAGGATGCGGCACTATGGTCAGAGCTGCTGAATTTGGAACTGGGGAACCAAGTTCAGCTTCATGACCAGTCTCCCAGACCACTCTCCGAAAGGAGCACATTCCTATGCTAGACCTTAGAAGGCGCCGCCAGATCCTAAAAGCCCTGGTGTCTTAGCACCAGCAGGTGGACCCTAGCAGTGGCAAGTGCGGATTAACATCGAAGGCCGGTCCACCACACTCCATGAAGTTCACCTCCAGTCTTGGGGACAGGCCTATGAAGCAGCACACCATAGAGTGACAGTGACTCTGTCACTGAGGTCATAGGACCCTTGAGCAGGGTGGCTCTAGTTCAGTGCGACCGCATCAGGCGCTGACTTTGTGTGGGGGCGTCGTGCTTGTAAGTATAATATGGTTTTAAAAGCACTTGCTGCCTCCTTCCAGGCCTCCAATAATTTAAACCACTGTTTAATCTCTGCCTCCGGGGAGTGTCAATGCCCTTAGGTGTCAGGGGAGGTGTGCAGAGCTCAGCACCAAACCCTAAATCTAGAAAGTGTTTCTCCGGCAGCAAGAGCAGATGTGCCTCTATTAAGAGCATAGCGTTAAAACCCAATTCACTTCAAGGTGGGCTGGCCATGCTGATGAAAATCCCACCACAAAGGCAAGGCAGGATTGAAACTGCAGCTGCCGCAATGACCCACTAAACTGAAGGCACGTGGGGATTCTGCAGACCTAGGCTGCGAAATCACCAAGAATGATACTGATACTGAGAACTCCCCAGAAAGGAATGTGCTGTACCTCTGGGGTGATGCTCTCCTCCATTTTACTGCCATTATTGCCGGGACCAGGTCCAATGTGGCAAATAAGCAGAATCCCCTACAAGAACATACCCGAAACATGCAACACCTACATAAAGAAAGAGAAAGGCCGCTAGTATTTGCTCCCAATTCACTACAGGCAAGAAACACACTAGCACCATAAAAATCAGTTTAAACAAGGTCAAGGTGCACCACTTTAGAGTTTGCATGAACTGACAACTTTGATGAAGTTAGCAGCAATGATCACATTAGTTGTTACTTGTATTCTTTAAGAGTTCTTTTATTGGGTTCAGTTGTAAGTAACAAATCACACACAGGAGCTACAGCCGACGCGTTTCGTCCTCTTGGGACTTCTTCAGGGCTGTTTACAAAAAAATGACAATGTACAAAAAAACATACAATTAAAATTTACATTAAAAACAATTGTGCTTCTGTAGACAAAGCCAGGCTTAAAAAACAGTACATTACAGGATTAAAGGCTAGTGCCAGGATTATATACAAATTGCCAACAATAATTAGAATGGAAGATTTTGAAAAATTAATTTAAAGGCAATATTTTTGAAATTTTTCAAAAGCGGTCAGCATGTTCTAGGTTGTTGTATATTGTTTACCATAAGGGTCTATCCCTCTTGTAAAATTAATTTAAAGGCAACATTTTTGAAATTTTTCAAAAGCGGTCAGCATGTTCTAGGTTGTTGTATATTGTTCACCATAAGGGTCTATCCCTCTTGTATCTGCAACCCACCTTAGAGAGGTAACATGGGGGAGTAATCAACAACTTATCAGCAGAAATGAGTAACGCTAAAGTGGAGAACATACCGAAGTGAAATAATAGACTAGTGTCCTTGTGTCTTCTCCCATGAAAGAAGAAAGTAAGACAGGTTGATGAAGTAGAACTCGCTGTTTTTTTAAAGATTATATAAGACACTATTGCAATATTAGGAATTGGTGGGTAATTTATTAAACAAGTATAGAAAGTGAATCTTCCGTCAGCAACATGAATTGAAAACTCAGAATATGTTGTTCCAAATTAGGTATGATGGCAGCAGTTGTACTGTACCACTAAGTCAAAATATTGCTAAAAGATATTAAAGGTATATTAAAACCATAATTCTCAACTTGCGATTTGAAACAAATACGAATTACGGGGGTGGCGGCTGAGCAATCACTTTAAAAGAGCAGAGTGACATGGGTCACGTGTTGGGGGGACTCAGTCAATGACATCCCGGAGTCTCGCTTCCTGGGTTCCGCCACCAAACCGAGAATGCATTTATTCAGGCCGGGGTGAGGGGGTCCCCACCCCTTTAGGAGGCCCCCAAACCATCAGGGGGGGGGCGCCTTCAGCCCAAATCGAATGAATATCTGGGAAATAAGCTAGACTCAGGGCCCTTTTTTTCTGCAGGGGTAGTAGGAGGGGGGGTGGGGGGAGGCGTTACTTTGCCTTACGACACTGTATTCAAGAGGTGCAACAATCAACCTACAACCCCTTCTGATTCACCTCTCCTTTGTGAGGTAAGGCTAAGCCGTATAAACAGTAGTCAATATGCGCTGAGACTGCGGTGACTCCCATGACTATCAGGGTGCGTGGAGATATCTGTAGTACTTTTTGTTCAACAGGGTAGGTCATAGCCTTCATTCGCAATTATTGAGTTATGGGAAGCTTTCGAGCTCTTTTAGAGTGTCTGTGGATCTAAAGACTTCTGACATCTGACAATTTACTAATGTTTTCCCATTAATCAATTCTAGATACTCTATCAAGCATAACAAATCGTTACAGATATCTCCACGCACCCTGATAGTCATGGGAGAAGACACAAGGACACTAGTCTATTATTTCACTTCGGCTGTAGCTCCTGTGTGTGATTTGTTACTTACAACTGAACCCAATAAAAGAACTCTTAAAGAATACAAGTAACAACTAATGTGATCATTGCTGCTAACTTCATCAAAGTTGTCAGTTCATGCAAACTCTAAAGTGGTGCACCTTGACCTTGTTTAAAGTAATTCATAGTTCATGTTTTGAACCAACATTGTAACGGTGGGTGTTACTGAAGTGTGCACACATATTGTCCCATGCATTATAATGTGGGTCTAAACTAATTTTGGGAGAATATTTGACCAGGTGCTGTTTTGATGGGAATCCTCCACCGTTGTTCTTTTTCCAAAACACCATAAAAATCAGACGGTCTCACCACATACATTGTTTTTAACCACTTTTATAATTTTACCAAAAATTCATCATAATTTTACTAGAAGCACTAAAGTATTTTGATAAAAAGCATATTAAAATCCAATTTCAAACCTAATGCATCTTCTACATTCGTTTCCTTTCGGTGCTCATGTGATATCAGACGACTTTGATGCGCATTCTCCAAGTTAAATTCAATCTGTGAAAATTAACATACAGTGCTCTCAAGTACCGTAGGCAGATCTGCCAACTTTAACAACAAGAACCCACTAGACCTGCAATGTCCATACGGGCGGAGGTAGGAAGGGCCATCACACACTGTAAAGTATGATGGCCATCAAAAATGTTCTCTTAGTGAAATCACCAGGGAGGGAACCAAATATACAAAGGAGGTACATTTACTAAAATGCATCAATAAGAAGGAAGCATTTAAGACAAGCACAATAGAGAACCAATGGCAATGCATGGGTGTCTTTAAAACCCATAGACTGAATACACTAGGTCTTGCAGACAGCTCAAGCGCTGCCTAGTCTTGACATAAAAATTACACAGATGATGTTGCGAGTGACTAGGGCAGTGCAAAATTTGTGTGAATTGTATTTGCATAACTATGCCAAATTCTGCAAAAATTGCATAAGATTCACCCAAATTATGTATAATGCAATCACAGCATTTAACGCTATTGTTTATTGTGAAATGCATCCTTACATCCAGTTTTAGAAGCGAGGAACCATTACATGCAAAAAAAAAAAAAATGCAGGTACTGCGAGCAACAACCACTCTCATTCCAATTGATTGCATCGTTGCAGTGCTAGAATTTTACCATATGGCGTAATTTTGGGAATTTCGCTTAAAATGCATAACACAGAAATTGTGAAATTATGCAAGAATGCACTGTCATAATGGAAATTGCCCCCTGTGCCCAATGACATGGCATATTACTTTATCATTAAGATTGTGATATATATACATATATATATCCATACTAATTTAATAAAGAGAGAGCCCAAACCTTTGAGGCGGGTAATCTCAGGAACCACAGCACCAATCACAACACCCAATACAGGGTTGGAAAGGACAGTTGCAGCAGAAGGACATTGGCCATGCAGACGCCCATCATATTAATTTAAAAGGTAAAATAACCGTGCCAGCAAAGTAGTCCCTTGTGGGCGTGTCTGCGTTGTGCTGTGGACGTCTGCTGGGGGCGTGACAAACGCGGGGAGCGTGTGGTACGTTCTGCCCTTCATGACATGTCTCATATCGTGTGCTAATCCCACCCTGCTCCCTTTAAATACCCCTGCACCCCATAATCATAACCCACCCTTACTCCTTAAAATACCCCAACACCCTTAAACACTAACCCATCTAAACCCTATAAATATACCCTGTACCCCAAACCCCAAACCTAGCCCTGAACCCTATATATACCCCTGTACCCCAAAACCCAAACATAGCCCTGAACCTAAAAATACCACTGTACCCCAAAACCAAAACCTACCCCTGAACCCTAAAATACCCCTGTACCCCAAAACCAAAACCTAGCCCTGGACCCTAAAAATAACCCTGTACCCCAAAACCCAAACCTATCCCTGAACCCTAAAAATACCCCTATACCCCAAAACCCAAACCTAGCCCTGAACCCTAAAAATACCCCTGTACCCCAAAACCCATACCTATCCCTAAACCCTAAAACTACCCCTGTACCCCTGTACCCCATAACACAAAACTATAGCTGAACCCTTAAAATACCCAAACACCCCAAAACATACACCTCAGTACCCCAAAACGTATACCCCATACCCATACTTACCTTATCCAAACATAAAAAAACACATGTTTTTACCATTCATGCATTTACAACGAATTATGGGGCAGATGTATCAAAAAACCATTTTGCGAGTCCGTAATAGCGATTCGTTGCGAATCGCAATTTCGGAATCGCAAATTGGTATGTAACAAGAAAATTGCGAGAAAATAGCGATTCCATAAAAGTCGCAGAAAATAATGCGAGAAATGTGCGAATCGCATAATTGCGATTTTCGCATTTAAGGAAATCGCAAAAACGGGAATCATGCAATGCTGGAACAAGTTGATGACATCACAAGCAGGAAGTACCAGTGATTGCTTGCACCTGCTACCCAGAGCCACACCCAGTGGCAGTTGGAAGAGTGTGCTGAGGCAGAGCAGACCTGTTTGTTCAGCTATGGAGGCACAGAAGGCACAGGAGGAGCAGCCAATTGAGAAGAAAAAAAGAAAGCAGAAGTTTTCAGAAAAGGAGCAAGAAGTGCTAATAGAAGAAATGGTGTGTAACCATGAGGACCTCTTTGGGAAAAAATCTTTAAAGGTACCTGACTCCAGGAAGAGAAAAATATGGCTGGAGATCCAGGAGAAAGTCAACTCAGTAGGAGTCACCACTCGCTCCATTGATGAAATCAAAAAAAGGTGGTATGACATGAGACTGAGATCCAAGGAAAAACTTGCGGAGAGGCTCAAAGATAGCAACATGACAGGTGGTGGAAGTTCCATGGTTGACAAACCCACACCCCATGAGGAACTGATAGAATCCACACTGACAACTGAAAGTGTGAGTGGAGTGACCAACATAGACAGCTCAGAACCCACAGCAACAGCACAAGGTAAGAGGATATGAAAGTGCATCCATGTGTGTGTACAAAGAATGTGTGTCTGTGTGTGTGTGTGCACTGCATCTGAGATTACCATTAGTCCATTGACACTGTGAAACAAGACCACAGCAATGCATTATGGGAGTCGTAGTCCCATTGCCATAGTAGCACTCACAATCACAGTCACTTATATAACTCCTTAATGTGGGACTACGTAATGCTGAAACAGTGCAGTACAAGTAATACTGTGCCATGAGAAATTTTTATTTTATAATAAACACAAATTCGTATTTTGCACTCTACATTCACAGGACATACCAGTGAGGACAGGACTGACAATGATGTTGAATTGTCACCTCCCCATGTGATGTCAGATATAGACAATGAAGTCACTAATGCCCCAGTGACCATACAGAGGAAGCGCCGACGAGTTCTACCTCTACAACCAATGGGAGAGGATGAAATCTCAGATATTGAAGCAGTGTCCAATGAGACAGTCACTGTGTCCAGCCAAGATGCACAACAGCCTTCACAAAGTCCACGGAGGGCACGTGCATTCCGTATTGAGCCATCTGCAAATAACACAGGACAGAGTGAAGTTGTGACAGTGTTTGCAGGCCTTGAGCAAAACATGCTTGAGGTACAACGCCTTCAACATAAGGCACTCAGATCCATCAATAGGCAGCTAGTGAAATCCAACAAGAACCAGGAACGCATGGCTGATGCCATTGATAAACTTTGCCTGACACTTGTGAACACAGAGGAGGCACGGAACAGGGCTGCACAGGCTGCGCAGGACACAATGCACACCTACACCAAAGCCATCAACAGGCTATGTGCAGTCACCAGCAACTTCACACGTCGCAGTGTGAACATGCAGCGTGAATTGAGTGATTGCACACGTTCAGTTGGACAGAGTGTGAACAATATGACATTGGTACTGGAAAGTATGCAAACAAACCAATCAGGTGCAAGGGCCCTCCTGTGTTCGGGAGAAAGTGAGGACAACTCCAGTAGGAGTAGCAACAACCCCACACCAACAAACATCATGGTGCAATGCAGGAGTGGAAGGCGTTCCACTACTGGAGCAGAGCAAGAGGCCATGCCTCCACTTGAGCAACCTGCTGGCAGTCGCCAGCGCAAAAAATGACTTACCTTGTTCAAGTACCCATGAAGTACCCATGCAGCAGTCATGCATAGATACTTTTTTTTGTTTGGTTTTAGTAGTATGGATATGTCAAATCACAATGATTACATATAATTTAACATACATATAGCACTGTTTTCATGTTCTGAATTAAAGAACAATAGCAAAGTGAAAATGGTTTTTAGTATTTTTTTCTCACCTAAAAATAGTTACGTGTAATCTCTGCCCTCCTTTGACGACCAGCCATGGCTCCTACTCCTGCCACTGCCATTCTTGGGGGAGGGTTATCATCTTCATCATCAGATGTGTCTGAGTCACTCACTTCAATTTCTGTGCCTTTGCGGATTGCAATGTTATGCAGCATTGCACATGCTGTCACTATTTTGCAACATGTCTCTGGATTGTATTGCAATGCACCTCCACTTTTGTGTATGCGTCTGAAACGGCTTTTCAGAATTCCAAATGTACGTTCTGTTACCCCACGTGTGGACCGGTGTGCCCTGTTGTAGCGTCTTTCACTTGCATTTGCAGGATTCAAGTATGGGGTGAGTATGAAATCACGCACTGCATAAGCACTATCACCTGCAAGTTAGAGAGGGAAAAGTGACTCAGAGTTCCATTACATTGGTTGGGTGGAAGGGAGGATGGATGAGTATTACTTACCTAGCAGGTATCCATCTCCAAACTGACCAGCACTGAGACGTCTATGTATTGCACTATGTCTGAAGATGTAAGAGTCATGTGTACTCCCTGGAAACTTTGCCACAATGTCCTGTATTATGTATTTAGCGTTGCATATGACCTGGATGTTCAGTGAGTGGTAGTGTTTTCTGTTGCGGAATACATATTCAATGGCTGCTGGTGGGGTGATGGCAATATGGGTTCCATCTATGCATCCAATCACATGTGGAAATCTTGCTATTTGATAGAAATCCAACTTGGCTTCCTGTATGGCTTGCTGTGTATTTGAAAAAAATATATGATGTTGAAGTCTACTGATCATTGCATCCAAGAAGACATGGAAAAAACGCGATAGGGCACTCTGTGAGACTCCACCAACCTCTGCTATTACTGTTTGAAAGGAGCCAGAAGCCAAAAGGTGCAGTGAGCACAATACCTGCACATGTGTTGGTATGGATTGTGTTCTGGCAGTTGGGCGTGTCAAAAATGGTTTCAATTCAGTAATGAGGTCCAGAATGCTGTGAGGATGTAGCCTGTATTTTTCATATATCTCCTCCTGTGTCTGCTGGAACAGCGTAATGCGTATTCGGAATATCCTTTCCTGACGTTGTCTTCTCTGGCCAAGAGCTTGGATGCGCATCCTCCTGGCAATCAGGTACAGTCCCGCCATTTTGGAAAAAGTGAAAATGCATTCTGGGTGTTCATTTATATATTTTTTTTTTACCACCTGCTTGTACCTGGTGTTAATTGCGATTCCTTATTATGCGAAATTGGCAAAATCGCACTTTGCGAATTTTTCTTACATATCCTGTCATATGGTTATTACGTTTCCATAGGTTGTGTTAAGTTAGCATGTGCTTATTAAATGTTTAAACGCCATATTTTCTTTCTGCTTCGGTTTGCACACGACGCCTAATTGTTATTACAGCTTTTAACCTAGACGAAAGATGTGATTTACTTCAGAATAATATATTATTGTACTGGTATCAGTCGTGCCTGGAACACTTGGTACAACTGTCTGCACACTGAGAACTGCACACTCTAACACAAGGTTACTGTAGGCCTGATCCTCGCACTACGTTAGTCATAACACAAATAATGTTTGTGCCAACTTTGGGCTTTACGTGAGTTCAAGATACAGTTACAGGGAATTAGAAAACACACTTGATGCTGGACATGCTGAGAGCTGGTAGCTGTTGATGTGATCTCCTCCTACTGAGAATTTGAGGTATGGGTTCGCCCAGCTAAAGCCCAGATGAGACCTTCTTAGATATAATATAATATGCTAATTAGGGTGCGCGAAATATAGGTGATACAGAATTCTATAGATTTTGCATCATAATATGTTATCACAGTTTGCTTACTATGGATTAGTGACTATGCTGCTGACTCTGATTTTTATAATATGTATGTTGATATTATACAAGATACTGCGTTTGAGAATGTTGCATTGAAAAAATAAACATTTCAAACTTGCACGTGTTCTCATTGCCTCCCAGTTTCGGTTTGGAATGATAATATAACGAAAGAGTGTTCATGTGTTCCACGATACCTGAGGTATTCTAAGTTCATGTTCTGGATTGTCTAAGACATCGGGAAGTATTCACTGCCGATGAGATACTGTAGCCAGCCTGGTAAGGGGATTTCTGAAACATAGGTGAGTTGTGGGTCACCCTGACTCACCCAGGTTCTAGGTCTCTGAGCACAGTTCTGTGAGAGAACGGAAACCCTGCGACATGGCGCCCAAACGTTGGTTGGCCCTATAACATGACACTCGAGTAGTATATCATTCAAACCTTAACGCCTACATTCCCGTTTCCGGAAAACGGCAGTGTCGGAAAAACCTACCTATTTTTGAAATAGGTCATTTTCAAGCTTGAATCTGTCTAAAACGGTTTCTTTGAATTACTACCCAGTTGTGCTACAAAGTATAATTTGTTTTTTCTCATTCCTGTGCTAACATGGCTCAAGCCGTGGACATCCCGCAGCATAGTCGCATTGCGGTGCGTGACCATTTGCGGATGTATGATGTTCCTTTGGATGGCTTGGCTGTGGTACTGGTGGTGAGCGCGGAACATGCTTACCCGTACGAACTGTTTTATTCGTGGGTGACATTTCCGGTGGTGGACGCTAATTCTGGTGTGTTCCACACATACACTGCTTCGGTTGTACCGGCGGCGTACGCTCCGTACAGAGCACTGGAGGTGCCTATTGACGCTTGGCACTATGGAGTTTGGTTTGGTGGCGCCCTACCGCACGCTATGACCGCTCCGAGGTTAGGTCCTTTGTCCATTGCAGGCACTAGTTGGCCTGCTTTGGGTGGATTTACTCCTCACCCTAGACGTAACGCATGTAACGTAGGTGAACTGCGGCTTCTTCATGAAGTCGCGGTGGGAGTGATTAGAGCGCTTGTTCATTACATTGGACGTAATGTTCAGGAAGCGGCCCCTAGAGGCGCACAGCTTCGAGCAGAACATGCTGGTCTGAAAATCAACCCGGTCATGGTTAATTCCGTGATGGGTAAAAAGCCCTTGGAAAAGGACGATTTTCCGTTCTGGCTTGCTGAGAAATTCGGCCAGCTGGAAGCTGTGTTTCCTAATACGAGTCCGGGTGATAAACACCGGATTCTTACACTAAGTTTGCCGAAAGATCTGGCTCCTGACCTTGCTGACTGTGAGACCTGGGGAAAAACTTTTGCAGCGGTCTATTCGAGGTGCTATGGCTCCCCGTCTGTGACCAATCTAGGTGGGGTCCTTAAACGTGTTCAGGGCGAACATGGACCGGAGGCGGCTGTTGAATTGGGCATGCGCCTGTGTGGCTCCTTTGAAGTGGTTTGCGGTGTGATCCTTGCGAATGTCAAGGGGGATGCAGTGAACTTTCAAGTTGCTAACGCATTAGCGTTGGTTCCCGAGCCCGACCGACCCCGACAGTTAGCAAAGATTATTGTGCATGCTTACGCAATGGTGGGCCGCAATGCAAAGGGGGTTAAAACTTTTCCTGATAAGGAGAAGAAACAGCCCCAGAGTCAGACATCGGAAACTAGTGGTCAACAAAAGTCCAAGAAACAAAATTGGCCTAAAAAGCAGAATCAGGGTAAGCAACAACAACAACAAATACAGGTTTCTGCTCCTGCGTCTCCATTGCCTGCGCAGTCGGATCGTGTTTATGATTTGCGCGACCGCGCGATGATTAAGTCGCCTGAGAGGTTTCAGGCTTCTGAACAACGCTCTCCTCGTTCCTTTCAGGACTCATCGGCTCCGTCAACCGGTGGTGGAGGGGGCGGCAAGGGCCGGGGTGGCCAGCAAGGACGTGGTCAGCCCCGCCCGCATTCCAGTGGAGATCAGCAGGAAGGCTCTACGCCCAAGAGACCTCAGTTTGCCACGAAGAAAGTCGCTGCCCTGACCGCGCATCGTTATGCCCCAGATAGTGAGAACGCGGCTTCGGAATCTGACGTGGGCTCTGACCTTGCTGGACAGTGCTGCAGAGATTACCATAGTGAGAGAGGCCCTCCGTCCACTGTTGAAGGTGACAGCGACTGAAACTTTTGTTGTGATTGAAACTGCAGATACGCATGTTGCTCCCCCTGAAAGACTTTTTGAAATTGTCCTGTTAATTGAAGGTGACATGCAGCGAACTGTAAAAGGGGTATTTTGGGAAAATCTCTCGTCTACGTATGACATTTTGCTTTCGGAGGCTGACTGGCCCCCACCTTTTGTTCTCGCAGCTCCGCGAGGGGAGGAGGTAATCCTACCCAGCTTCGCGCACACGGTGCCGAGGGTGGAGGCGCTGCATTTTGCAGAGGAGTGGGCTCTGGCGCTTGCGCCAGCTGTGTACCGCAATCAATGTGGCTGGGATAAACTGTCACCGAGTAACCATGGGCGGAAAATCCGTTTCGCTTGCGGATTTTGCGGATTTTCGGTAAATTCGCAATCCGCGAGATTCGCGAATCTCCCGCAAAATCCGCAAATCCGCGAGCAGCGGATTTTGCTCGCACTGTTCGCACTGTTCGCGTGAGTTCGCGCCCCGCGAATAAGTGCAAAATTGCAGAAATACGATCTTAGCAAAACTGAAAGTAACTACTTACCAGGTTCAAAAGTTCAGGCTCATCATTAGTAGCCATTTCCTGTAGTGCTTCCTGAGGGGCCCCTCCAGAGTTCAGTTGCCAGTTGAAACTATTATGTGACCCTGCTCTGAACCTCAGAATAGTTACACATATGCCACAAAGGTCCTGAATTACAGCTAAGGGAGACAAGCAGGAGCCAGGCTGGAAGTTCAAATCCATTAATCAGCCCCTAATGCATTATTGTCAGTTGGGGCAGGGCAGGTGTTGTAACTAATTTTGCAACAATGAAAGCACTTAGCAAGTGCAAAAGATCACTAAGGAAGCAGGTGCCAGCTAAAAAAATATTCTGTGACACATTAATCAGCCCCAAATTAATTCAGGTCACTTGAGGCAGGGAAGGTGTGCTTGCGTTGCCACAATAATGTACACTGACTGGACAACCAGAGGGTGCTGTGATGAAACAGAGGGTGGCATGGGTGGGCCAGAGGGTGGCATGAGTAGTCAGAGAGTGGCAGTGGTGACAGAGAGTGGCAGTGATGAAGAAGAGTGTCCCAAACAGGCTGGACACGTAGAAACAACAAGTTCGCGAAACTTGCGACCCGACAGGTAAGTTCGCAATTTGCGACATTGTAAAAAACCCTCGCGAACTGGCAGAAACCCGCGCAAACACAAAAAAAAAAAATCCGCAAATTCGCGAGAATTCGCGGATTTTGCGGATTGCGAGTTCGCAAATCCGCAAAATTCGCGAACGCGAGATTCGCAAATTCGCCCATGCTTATCACCGAGCCATGAGATTCCGTTACGGTCACAGCCACAGCCTCAACCACAATATCCCATACGGCGTGAAGCGAAAGCTTCAGTCGCGGCTATCCTTGAACAATTGGAATATCAAGGTGTAATTGAAACGTGTGTGTCACCGATGAATAATCCCCTTTTTACTGTGAACAAACCGGACGGATCATATCGTTTGGTTTTGGATTATAGGCATTTGAACTCGCATTGCCGTAACTGTGCAGTACAAAATACGCACGGCTCTGCGTTAGTGAATAGTCTTGAGCGTAAACGGTTCAAAACCACGCTTGACATTGCCAATGGTTTTTATGCACATAGATTAGATGGTCTAAGTTCCCAATGGACCAGTTTTACATGCGCCGGAGTGCAAAAAAAGTTTAAACGACTCCCAATGGGCTACAAGAACAGTCCGGGAGTTTTATCCGCGCGCATAGTCTCTCTTTTGGAGAGCTTCGACGCAGTTGCTTGTTCGTATGTGGATGACATTTATCTCACAGACGACGATCTTTGGGAGCATCTGTGTCGAGTAAATAGCATAATTTGTAACTTTGCTGACGTAGGTTACAAGTTTAACTTTGCAAAGTCGCACATTGCAGAGTACACAGTGTTGTTTCTAGGTTACGAGCTTAACCATGAAGAGAAGGGTTTAGCACCCCATTTCCTGGAGAAATGTGCTCAGTTGTGCTCTCCGACAACACTGAAAAAATTACAATCTCTTCTGGGTTTTCTGAATTTCGGGAGGACTTACATTCCGGAATATGCCCAGCGTATCAAGCCTTTGTATGCTTTGATACAACCATCTTTTTCCAAATCATGCTGGCTGCCTGAGCATTCGGCCATTCTGCAGTCTTTGCAGGCTGATTTGCTCGCTTCTGAATACTTACAGACTCGTGATAACCAGACCAACCTGGTGATAAGAATTATCCCTGGGGCGGTGGGTTTCACGTACCTGACTTTTAATGAAGGAGATACAGTACCTATTGCTTACAAGTCACACTTGTACACTTCGGCTGAATTGCGTTTTTCCACAGTGGAGAAAGTTTTAACGGCTGTGCAGATGGCAATTCTTAAGGAACGTGCCCTGTCACAAGGAAAGCGCATGTTGGTTGTTACCCCGTGTCCTGCCTTAGAGGCGGTCACGAAAGCCAGTGTACCTAATTCCAAAGCTTTGCACCCTCGGTGGATTCAATGGGCTGCGTCCTTGACGTCCCAGGATGTCACGTTTATTTTTGACGCCACCTTACGGTCACAGGAGTATTTACAGTATGAATTTGTTCATCCTGCTCCATTAGCAATGCGGCCGTTGGAGGATTTCCATTGCATCATTTACACTGATGGTTCGGCGCAGGTTGCGCATGGCTCTAAACATGCCTACGTTTCCGCTTGCGCCATTGTGGTCGGTGCCATGTTGAACGATGAGTTCAAGTCCAGTGTCGTGCACACGCAGACGCTTGGAGACTGCACCGCGCAATTAGCAGAGCTTCGTGCGCTGATGCTTGCATTAGAGTACGCAGATCCTAATGTGACGACTTTGGTCGTAAGTGATTCTTACTACTGTGTCCAGTCTTACAATGAAAACTTGTTCTTTTGGATTCAGAATGATTTTCGTGACTCCAAAGGTAGCACAATAAAACATAAAACGATCTGGGTCCGAGTGGCGGAACTTAAAGAGAAGCTGCCACTCGTGTTTGTGATTCATACTCTCGGTCATCAGCGCGTGGGGGTCCACGCTGTTGGCAACTCGCTTGCTGATGAAGCAGCGAAGTCAGCGGTATCAAAATACTTAGTTGCAGCAGTCACGAGGTCCAAAAGCAAAATAGATGATGACATCTTGGCAGCTGTAGCTGCAACGGAGAAGGGAAATAGATATCCTGCGGGATTCCCTTCTAAATACACATACCACTTAAGTCCCGATGAGGTTCCTTATGTGAAAATCCCTGAAGTTGGCGAGCGTTTAGTTCCCAACTCGGATCGCAGAGCTGCTTTGATTACAGCGGCACATGAAGGTGTGGCGTCTGCGCATGCGGGCGTCTCGGCCACTGTAACTCAGCTACAACAGAGATTCTGGTGGCGGGGGCTGTACAAACAGACGCGTGAATATGTTCTTCAATGTGACATTTGCCAGCAGATTAAGCCTTCTACTGCTGCGCGTCCGCCTCAGACACAGTTGTACATCTCTAATAAACCGCTTGGTTGCGTTTATTTGGATCACTGCGGTCCTTTTTCTTCTGATACTGCGTTTAAATACATCTTAGTAGCAGTTGACTCATGCACACGCTTTGTATGGGTATGGCCGCATCGAAGCGCTGATTCGCGGACTGTCATTAAGGATTTGCGTGTCTTTGTGGGAATTTTTGCCTGTGGTACTTTCCATTCGGACCAGGGTCCGGCTTTCGCCTCTAAGGCATACAAGGCTGCTATGGTTTCGTTGGGAGTCCAAGTCAAGTTTTCAAGTCCCTACAGGCCCGAGGGCAATAGTGTAGTAGAACGAATGAACCGCGACTTAAAGCAATCTTTGACAGCCCGAGTTATAGGTACTGGTAGAAACTGGCTAGCCCACCTCATAGGCGTGCAGCGTGCGCTTAATAATCTCCCTAGAAGGTCTCTGGGTGGGCGGACCCCATACGAAATGCTCTTTAGTATCAAGATGTATGTACCTGACCTTGATGGGCCGGACTACAAGGCCCAGGCCGGGGCCTTTGACGTAGATGAACATTGCAATGTTTTACAGAATCTACAAAAGACCAGAGACAGTCTTGCAAAGGAACATTTGCCCTCCACATCGGATGATGCGTTGCAGATCCCGGTAGTTGGCTGGCTACCCCAAGTTGGAGAACTGGTTCGAGAGAAGATCGATAACAAGAAAGAGTTTGGTCCCTCATATCGAGCACCAGTTCGAGTCCTTGGAGTGAAGGGCACAAGAACAGTCATTTTACCACCACTTCTAGGTCGTAAGTAAAACAGATTTATTTCTATTGACAATGTCAAGACACACAGGGTGGCCGATTCTTCATAGCATGACACCAGCTGTATCCTGTCCTTCCATGGTGATGCACTCTGTGCTGGCTATTACATCTGGTGCAGAACAGGAGGTGTCCCTCGAGATGCCTGCCATATCCAGTCCTTTATTAAATACTATTCCTGATACTAACATTGATGAGCTAAACTACACTTATCCTGCTGATTTATCGATGCCTGATTTGCAGACCCGTTTGGCAGGCCAGTCCAAATTCTCTTTTGACTCTGTTTCGGAAACACCGAAGAAACCCACAAACATTGCAAGATATGCCACGTTGTTCAAGAAACATTTTTTAATTCCGCCTTGGACATACATTTGGTTGCTCCTATTTTCATTCTATCTTTTTATGTCAATTGGTTTTGTGTTTTATTTTTTCCGCCTGATTGATGGTCACTACGTTAAAGAAAGAACAGGAATTTGGTACCTTAATGGAACATTGAACCCTCTTTCCTCTTCACATTCTGCGCACAGACAGAAACGAAACTTAAATACGGTTAACATTACAGCTTGGCCTGTCCTTGATGGGATTGTGTGGGATGCGGTTAGGTTTCAGATACACGGGCCTACTGAAGTGATTAATGTTCCAAATGTGCTTAGAGTAAACATGGGAGATGTGATTAAACAAAATATACGTTCTGATGATTGGGATATTCAGGCCGTAGAAACATTATTCTCGGATTTGAAGTATTATGCTGCCTTCGATACTGAGGATCTGTATACAGATTCTATTAATTATGGAGATTTGTTTTGTTTTCAACACTATGGTAATCATTTTTTACATAAGACGAATTCCAGGAGGGTTGCTGTAAATTATACACAATGGGAACATTGCCCTGCTCCATTCAGTGGCAGTTCCAATACATTTCTGAAGAAATATACCTATTTTACAGACTTTGATCAGTCTAATCCCGAGTCATTTTATTTTAAAATGACACAAAAGCCCATTTCCAAAGTTAGACTTACCGATACAAAATTACTGTATTCGAAGTCCTTTTTAGACAGGTTGGCTGTAGATGGCTACGAGTTCTGGAAAGGAACAATTGACCTTAAATCGGTTTTTGGGTACCAAAGATTGGCAGGTACAAGGCACTGAGGCTTTGCACCGTGCATGTCTCATCCCAAATCACATGTTGTTTTTAAATTCTACCATTTTCCAGACAACATGCTTTGGTTTGGCTACTTCTAAAAAATTAAATACACCATCCATCCCAGATTTAAATGAATATACAGGTTGGGGTAATTTCACTGATTCCTCCATTAAAGGGTTGCAGACTCTTTTACACAATTCATCCTTTAACATTTCCAGTTTGGATTCCAAGGGTTGGCTGGTATGGCAAAAGAGTGCTGATTCTTGCCAGCGCAGATTTATGGGTTTGGCTGAGGGGTTCACAAAACTCAGGCCCGATCCACGTTTTGAAGAAGACTATACTGTCACGACTTATTCTGTGGGGAAGCTGTGTCAAAATTGGTTACAGCATTCAACTTTAGCTGCAGTTAAACTACATTTGTCTCAATTACATGATAATGTGGATTTAAACGATTTTATAAAAGGCCCTGCTAAAGGTAGATCTAAAAGATTCCTGTATGCAATTTACAATGAAATTTGGAAAGTTAACCAGGTTGAGGCTGCTAAACGCCTAAGGGCTATTGATCAAGCTAATTTGGAAAAAGTGCTTGCAGTGGTTGATAACAGCATTAACACGCTTTCTTCCCGAATTTACACTTTAAATAATATTGTGTCTTCTGTTGTCGACATTGTACATGATGAAGTGTCAGTGTTATATCATGGTCAAAATCAATTGCGTTCTGTGATGCAGTTTGCGTGGACACTACAGACTCTTAAGTCTGGTCGAGTGCCATGGACTTTTTTGAACGTATCATCATTATTTGCCCCGTTTAATTTGACTGAAAAACAGCGCATGTTGTCAATGAGAGATGCAACATTTTCTATGTTACATATTGAAAAATTAGAATCCCTGCCATTTTCGGTGGCTGAAGTTACTGCAGCAACATGGCTTATTCATGGTGTTATAACATTACCTTTTGCTTTGTATAAATTTACAAATTGTATGAAATATATTGCCATTGGGCGATATGAACCATTAGGCAGCGCTTTCCTCCATGAGACATGGTCTTTACCATACACTTACAGATGCCTTAAGGAGGGGAATGAAGTGAATCTGAATGGTGAAGAATGTACACAGTCCCCTGACCGCTCACTTATTTGCAGGCACATCCAGTTGCATGGTTCTTGTAATCAGGACAAACCGAATTTGGCCTGTGTTTTGAAAGGGACGCCAGTTCCTGCAATAGTTCCCACGTTCACGTTGTTGTCCAACGGTAGTTATTTACTTTTAAATAACGAGTTTTGTTGTGGGTTAGAGGCTGGAATCGCATATGTGGTTACCGTGTCTGAAAGGGTTGTTTGCTGCAAGAATGTGTTGTATCCACCCACGCATGGGAATTCAGAAGTTTTAATTTGGCCAAGAATACCAACCTTGAGAGCTGAATTCAATGGTTTAGGCCGTATAAGAGCCCTTTTGTCTCAAAAACAGGTGGCCCTGAGCTCTGCCCGCGAAACTTATGTCCTTCACATAGCAAACACACGCACAGAAGTACAAGCTCTTTTAAGTACTGATTTGCCGTTTCATTTTTGCGAGCTGGTTCATCAAATCTTTAATGCCTCCTCCACATCCAGCCTCGCTCATTTTTTTAAAATGGTTAGCAGTGGTCTTGTGACTACATTTGAAAAAGTATTTGGTATTATCCCTGCGTTCTTTCATTCTATATTCGCTAGTCTGTTTGGCGGATTTCCTGTTTTGCTGGCTTTGGCTGCAGGCGTTCTGGTGATATTTTATTTCATAAAACATGGATGCCCATCCTGCGCAAGGAAACGCACAGCACCTACTGATGCAGTTTCGCAACCGGATGCTTGATTATTATGGATCCCTGCCGCTTGCGACTTTAAGCACGGCTTTTGGATTATCTTTCAGATTTTCCTATTTCACCTGTGTCCAGCCTGTGTTTCATTGCCTGAGCTGTGATTTCGACTGGGCCATTGATTTGTGTCTCTGTTTACCGACTTTCCTGACGTCGACTTTGATCAGCTGATGTCCCCCGTAGTGGCTCATGAGTTGGTCTGTTCTGGCGAAAGGGTTATGGCTGTGGCAGCGATGCATGGACTAATGGGTCAGTGGGACATATTCGCAGCAGCGCATGACTTTCTGGCACAGAGCGTTCTCGAGAACCCACTGAGTTGTCCTCTGATGATGCTAGAGGATTCAGTACTGGAGGAGCACGTATGTTCTTTCCCATTGCTTAATTGGATGGCTGAACTGTTTTCGGATGATGACAGTGATTTCATGTTGGAAGCTGTTGCTACATATTTTGCATATTCATTCAACGAGGAATGACTCTGAATACTTCCATCTATATGGCACGTGACTTTTTAGTAATTCTGAATGGTGCCAATTTCAATACGAACATTCGATTTTTTCATATGCTCAAGGCCTATTTATAATATATAGGCCTCAAGTTCGACTTTTTATATTTTGTGTGGCCACTAGAGGCATTCATACATAGTTTTTGTATTTTTTAAATTTTACATACATTACATACATTTAGCTTGGCTCAATATCATTGAACTCTGCTTTCAAGTCTTGCCTCTCATAGAGTATTGGCTTATATGTTTGTCTTTTGACCGTCCTCGGACCATTGGGGCGGTGTCATATGGTTATTACGTTTCCATAGGTTGTGTTAAGTTAGCATGTGCTTATTAAATGTTTAAACACCATATTTTCTTTCTGCTTCGGTTTGCACACGACGCCTAATTGTTATTACAGCTTTTAACCTAGACGAAAGATGTGATTTACTTCAGAATAATATATTATTGTACTGGTATCAGTCGTGCCTGGAACACTTGGTACAACTGTCTGCACACTGAGAACTGCACACTCTAACACAAGGTTACTGTAGGCCTGATCCTCGCACTACGTTAGTCATAACACAAATAATGTTTGTGCCAACTTTGGGCTTTACGTGAGTTCAAGATACAGTTACAGGGAATTAGAAAACACACTTGATGCTGGACATGCTGAGAGCTGGTAGCTGTTGATGTGATCTCCTCCTACTGAGAATTTGAGGTATGGGTTCGCCCAGCTAAAGCCCAGATGAGACCTTCTTAGATATAATATAATATGCTAATTAGGGTGCGCGAAATATAGGTGATACAGAATTCTATAGATTTTGCATCATAATATGTTATCACAGTTTGCTTACTATGGATTAGTGACTATGCTGCTGACTCTGATTTTTATAATATGTATGTTGATATTATACAAGATACTGCGTTTGAGAATGTTGCATTGAAAAAATAAACATTTCAAACTTGCACGTGTTCTCATTGCCTCCCAGTTTTGGTTTGGAATGATAATATAACGAAAGAGTGTTCATGTGTTCCACGATACCTGAGGTATTCTAAGTTCATGTTCTGGATTGTCTAAGACATCGGGAAGTATTCACTGCCGATGAGATACTGTAGCTAGCCTGGTAAGGGGATTTCTGAAACATAGGTGAGTTGTGGGTCACCCTGACTCACCCAGGTTCTAGGTCTCTGAGCACAGTTCTGTGAGAGAAACCCTGCGACTTTTGCGCCAATGCAAAATCGGGAATCGCAAAATATTCTGCGATTTTTCTTTTCTCGCACATTAGGAATTCGCTAACATGCGAATTCCTAATGTGCAATGCGATTTCTTTCATACATGCCATTTTCTTTTTTGCATGTCGCAAACGCTGTAAAATAGAGAATCGCAGCTTTTGCGACATGCAAAACACATGATACATCTGCCCCTTTGTTGTAAATGTATGCGTGGTAAAAGCATATAAAATGTAATGCCATGCGTTATAATGGCATTACGGAGTCATGGTACTTTCGTAATGAAAGTATGCAGAGTGATGGTATGCGGAAAGAAAGTTGCGGAATAATGGGTGTTTACCCTCTCCCCGGTAAGTACATTGGTGGCACGGCGGCCCACATCTCCAGCAACATACTCATATTTTTTCAGCACCCATTTGAAAAATGCACAGGTCTCTCCCATTGATAGCCAGCACCGACATACACTTTTAGACACACAACCCGCCACAAGTTCTAGAATTGCCAACTTTAGAGCTGGGGAGCTACGTTCGAATCTCGGCATCAGCTCAACATCCTGTGATTCCAGGCAAATCACTTTGTCTCCCCGTGCCTACCACAAATGAATGTGTTCTTCTGTAATGTAAATTGTGCTCATGCTATGTTGTCGAGTTCATGCTATATAATATTGCAAGGAAAAATAAAGTAGGGAAACTCGAGTTCACACACTACTGAACGCGCACTCTTACGTGCATCAGAAGTGCACTGTGAATCGGAGCGTTTCATAGGCCTGTCACATATAAGAAATGCTATCAAAATGAAATCCTACAAAACAATATACTACTGGCCGACAGCAATTCATACCCGGACAACGTCGGGACGGGCTGCTAGTATATATACATATATCTATATATATATATATATATATATATATATATATATATATATATATATATATATATATAGATATATATAGATATATATATATATACTAGCAACCCGTCCACGGGCTGCTAGTATATATACATATATCTATATATATATATATATATATATATATATATATATATATATGTATATATATATATATATATATATATATATATATATATATACTAGCAGCCCGTCCCAACCTTGTCCGGGAGCTTTCAGGCTTCCCTCTACCCCCGCCTGCCCCGACATTGCCCAGCAGCCCGTGCCCCCGCCCGCCCCGTCCCCCGCCTGCCGCCTGGCCCGACCCTCGCCTGGCCTGAGTCAATGGAGGTGTTAGTCCCCGTCCCCCGCCTTCCCCGACCCCCGCCTGCCCCGACATTGCGTTTTGTAACTCCCCGTCCCCCGCCTGGCCCGACACCCGCCTGCTTACCTCAGCCACCCCTCCTGAGTTGACAGCTCCTTGCCGTTCTGCTCCTCACCCCCTGTCCGCCGCCGCTCCTCCCCCGCGCCATATCCGCCTCTCTGCTGGTCGCACCGCCGCTGGCCTGTCCACTGCTCCTCACGTGACCGCTCCTCCCCCGCGCCATGTCCGCTGCTCCTCTGACGCCGCTCTGACGCCGCTCCTCGACGTGAGCACGCACGTCGCGGCTGGCGCTACTTTGGGGGGACTACTTTTTTTTTAAAATACATTTTTTAAATAAGGTTTATTTCTAAACTTTATATAGCCTATAACCATCTACACACCCTGACGATTTCTACGGTGTATCGGGTGTGTAGATTGGCGTAGTGGTTCCGGAGTTTACCCGCCTCAAAGCCTAAAAGTTTCTCCTTTATTATAGTAGTATAGATATATATGTATAAGAAAAACATTTCAGTGATGAAATCATCTAACTATAGCGTCACTTTAACCCCTCCCCTTAATATTTTTTATTTATAAAAAAAGAAAGCCGGCCCCTGGGGATGGGTCCCAGGCGCCTTAATTGGCTTTAGGGGAGGGGCAATGCAGCCACTTCCCAAAAAGTAATCCAGGCTGGACAGGCCCCAGGGGATCGGTTCCAATGGGCCAGAAGTGGCCCAGGGGATGGGGGCCCGCGGCCCCCTCCAAAAAATAATAAAACAAAAAAACAAGGCCAGGCTCCGGGAGATGGGGTCTGCAGTTCTGAGCTGCTTTCTTCCTCTTATTTCTCCCTCCTGCATAGAGCTTTGATGCCTTGATTGGCCTAATAAGCTCTATAAGTGCTACAAAAACAAATACAGGACTACTACGTGTCCAGAAGACCTGAAAACTCATGTCCAGTCAGGCCTTCTCGACCCCATCCCAAAGCACCTAGCATTCATCACTGAAACAACTTGAAACTCTGAAGAAGAGGCCATGTTGCTCTGAACACTTCTTCCATATGACACAGTACCTTTCCAATCTGTTTTAGGTTCTTTGACTACAGGAACTGGAACTCTATCTAAAGAGAGGCCTTAAAACTTGCCAGACAAATAAATATGCACAATTTTATTTTTCTGTAAAACGTCAATTAATTTCGCAGTGCTGGGCTTGCTCGACTGTATCTTTTTCTTAGTTAACAAGATGTAACTTTTCAGGGCCATAATTCTGGAGCCAGGTTTGCGGGAGTGAAGCTTTCCATTGTTGCTTTTGAAGTCTAATTTTAATGTTACCTGCGGGAAGACATGCTGTGCAAAGACATTGCTGTATGAAGTGCATTTTAAAGTCGATATTGTGCTTCTGGGGAGAAGATGACATTAAGAATGGATGGTTGCAAATTAACATTAACATGTCATCAGACAAAAAGCAAAATAAATGTGTTTAATTTGAAGTAAAAATTCTAGTTTCCTCATAGTAGGCATATAACGTGCAATTCGTCCCACCATACTTTGCCCCCTCTTTTCCCACCACAAAAGGCACCATACCAGTGGATGGTCTTCACTGCGTAGTCTTTATTAATTTTCATATAACGCCATTTTTATTTGCAGATGCACTGTCAACCTTTGACCAACTTTTATTAACCAATCCAACACACATTGATAAACATTGGGTTGCACAGTATTCGTTTGAACCACAGGTTACAGTTACAATTGTATTTACAGTTCAGGATCTCCTGAGACACACTGTATGCGGGTTGTAACAGCAGGACACAACCCATCTCCATTGCTTCCATTTCAGGCCACTACCCATCGTCTACCTCCTAGACGCGGCTACCCGGGCACTGCTTTGCGCCTTTCCTTGCGCACCAGCCTTCACCAAGTTGTTTCCTCCAAGCACCGGCATCTCGGGTAGGGCCGGAGAGTCCAGGGCCACCAGCAGGATGGCCCCCTCTCCCGCCAGCCCGGAGCCCCATTGACTGCCCTCCCTGTTCCAGGATCGGCCAGTCCCCGTCAAACAGGAGTCCCCGCCATTTTCCTTGCCCTGGTCCCCACCACAGGCGAAGAGCCTACTGGCGCTCTCGCCCTCCCCGCCAAAAAAGAAAACAGCTTCACCTTCCAGATCTAGCGCTTAAGCTCCCACATATAGCGTATATGAATAATTCCAACCCTGCGCTGGACAACTGTACCCCATCTGTTAGGTACCATTCCGACTTTGCTGCCAGTATCATGGTATGCCTGATGTAGCCTAACGGCCCCATCTACCCACCGTAATCATACTATTGCCGCCTGCAAATCTCCACCCCAGCCTACTTGCGTCCGATGCCTTGAAACCACTTTTTGAAAAGTCACCAAGTATAAAGAAAAAAGGCACTGCTAAATCGCCGCTGCCCCTCGGTCACCGTTGAACTAACTGTAATCTGACCTAACGTTCCCAACTAGAAGACCTCCACCTGCCCACCTTTGATCGCTTTGTTACTTGAGAGGGCAGCGACCCTGCTTCACGACCTGAATAAAGCCCAACCTATTAACCATTCCCCTTTGTCCACTGGAGTTACTAACTAAAGGTGACAAACCAATGGATCTGGGTGCCTCATGACTACAAGCGCCATCCCGGGAAAACATGCAGTTTTTGCACCCTATCTTTGTCTACTATTTCCTATACCCCATAGTAAGCATAAACTCCTTGGATATATCAAAACTTATTCACAGCTCCCCTTTTCCACCACGTCCACCTATGAAAGGCAGCAAGAAGGTTTAGACAAGACATTGCACTTCATCCTCAGTGCACCCATACTCTTACACTTGGCCGTACTCATGACCTTAGCCCTATCCCTGAAACTCGGCCATACTCCTGAAACTCTGCCGTACTCCTGACACACGGCCATACCCCTTAAGTTCAGCCGTACCCCTAAAACTCAGCTGTACTCTTTACACCCAGCCGTACTCCTGAAACACAGCCGTACTATTGAAAAACCCAGCCGTACTCCTGAAACCCAGCCGTACACCTGAAACCCAGCCGTACACCTGAAACCCAGCCGTGTACCTGAAACACAGCCATACTCCTGAAACCCAGCCGTACTCCTTAAACCCAGCCGTACTCCTGAAACCAAGATGTACTCCTGCACCTTGCCGGCTCAGCCAACCAAGTACCAACTCTGCTGCGTCCATTGTGACAGCAGGCTCCAACGGTCTACGGCCAACACTGGGACCACTAAAAAACTCCAGGCACTGCATCCCGCATCTGCCCCTAGGGTACCTGCCCACCTGCAGGCCCCCCCCAATGTTGTACTCCAGTCCACCTGAGTTGGTTTAGAGCAGAAAATTCCCAGACCACCAACAGGACAGTCCCCTCCGAGCCTACCTTCTGTACACGTGGAAAACCACCCCTTCATGGGATCCTTAAGTAGCTGGAAACATTATTGTCAGGAATCTCCCTTACCCCCCAGAAAACTGAACCAGCCCCCACAACATTCTATCCCGTCCATCCATGTTGGATAAGGACAATAGAGCACAATAGTACACATGGCAAACACACCACTGTTTGGCATCACCCTTGCCCCCAAGAGAACTGAAACAGCTCCCCCAATATTCAACACCAGTCTTTCCGTGTTGGGTGAGGGCAGTAGAGTGCAGGACCACCAGCAGGACAGCCCTCTCCCCGCCTACCTTCTGTACACCTGGTAACTACCCCTACCTGGGGTCCGTACCTTAGCCGTAAACACCCTTGTTGGGCATCCCCTTTGCCCCTAATAAACTGACAAAACTCGCCTCCATATTCCACTTCAGTCCATTCATGTTGGGTTAGGGCAATAAAGTACACGTGTCCACTGCTCCCTCCTGGGGTCCATCCAGACACTGAAAAACCTATTGTTGGGCATTCCGCCTGCCCCTATGCAACTGAAGCTTCCTCACCATTACTGTAATCCGCCATGCATTTCCCCCCTGGGGAGACCCCGTGCCTTGAAATAATATTTGTTCCTCTAATTACCACTAAAAAGTGTCCCTCTGTGCCGGATAATCGGAGAGCCGACTCATTGGAGATACGGCCCAAACACTACACGTGGGAGAGTCTCATCCACCGGAGATAAGGCCCCAACCGCTGCAACTAGACCCTTCTGACAGCTCATAACTTTCCTCATTTTTCTCGCGGCTGGATGACCAACGTGGTGGCCCCCAATTAGTTTTTTACCCATACATTCCAGCCACTGATTGTCGTCGTATTACCTTAAATCAATGGCCCCTCACCCTCCGGCTCTCAAGAAATGTACTCCTATGCTTGTTGTGCCAACCGGGCACAGCCGACAACTTTAATTTTTTTTTATTGTTTTTCCTACTGTGGTAACCACCAGTCCTGTACCCTCGAGGTGCTACATATAGGGCTGAGCTTAACACCTTTCTCTCCCCTGGATCCTATACTAAATATGCCCTCCAAGTTTCTCATTACACCCACCGGTAACTCGGTCAGTGCGTACCATCGCATGCTTAGCCAATAGGACGAAAAGCTTGAACCCCTTCTTCATTCCTTTGGAAAGAATACCTTTGCTATTACGCAATCCTATTATGGATTCCTTCAGACCCCGTTTACTCACCTTAGCCACACCCTAACCTGGGGCCCCTTGGGTTGATCACACATGGTATAGTATTTCGATATGCTAACTTACTACGCCGCTAACTTTTACCCATTAAAGGGCCTCTCAAACCACGTTTACCCCCCTGTAACCAAAGCCCTAACCCGTGGCCCTATTGTATTTCATTCGTATGTGACTAACCCCCTCATTTGGAACTAATAGCTTGTGTGCTTGCTGTTTGAGCCAAAATTGGGACAGCTTACTCGTGACCTAGAAAGGGCACACCAGAGCTGCAACCTCCTCTGACTATACCAACTCAGTATTGTCCCCAGCAGAGCAAGCTTGTGCTTGAAGTTTCAACAACTAGGGACGGGTATCGAGCATTGGGGGACTTCGAGCCCTTGTCTTGGTAGAGCCCACGCTAGCAGTGGCCCGCCCCTTCCCAGTGAACTAAAGCTCCTTGGAGCTTAGCAACGACCATCCGAACAGTCCTTTCCAACTTAGCTCGCCTTACCCATGAGGAGCGCTTGACACGCGCTCATCTCGCCAATGAAACACCAGCTCCTTGGTGGCCTTCCGCATGCCACACCGTCTCTTGGTTTGTTGACGTCACTAACCACCCCCCTTCCACGTGACTTGGCCCATCCTCTTGCAGCCGCCATCTTAACGAGGCCACTGACCACTCTCCTTCCACGTGACTTGGGCCATCCTCCTGCAGCCACCATCTTAGTGGATTCACCTCCCGCGTGAACGATATATAAATCAAGAGGAAAATCGACAATTAATGTTTGGTGTACTTCCCTTTGCCCTGTGCGCATCGACAATTTGCTTTATGTTAACTGCCTCACCGCACACATACCTGCCCTTTAAAAATTTTTGCCCGCCCCTGCTTAGATCAAGCTTGCACTCAATGTGGGAGACAGCTGAAATAAAGCAATTTTTTAGCTTGAAAATCGGTAGTCTCCCGCCGGAATCGGGTCTATTGGCATGTATGGTTTTCGGTAGCTCTTGGCTTTGAATGCTCAAATCTAACTACTCTGCTGCGAGCAACCCTGTATCACGCAAACCCGCTGTCTCTGGGGAGGTTAAACCCCTTATAATACCATCTAGACAGGCAGCTAGCCACCATTCAGTTACGGCCACACGTCTGTCATTTAACGCAAGTTTTAGGCCGGTGTACTATCAATAGCCTCACCTCATCTGCCTGTACACCCCGCGTATCCACGCATGCGCATAAATCTGTGCAGCCGCACTATGGTCCATGTCTTAGTTGCATGTATTTTAAGCTCCCCACTCTTCTGTCCGTTTAGTGCGCATGCGTGTACAAAACGACGGGGGTGGTGATATAGCTAGAAAACCGGCAAGCAGGAAAGAAGAAACCCACTCCCCACCACTCGCAGAAACGTATCCTCTCCATAAGCAGATGCACTGTCTGGCACACTTCTGTCATGTGACACAATGTTTAGGCCGGAAGCGGGACATCCTTGGCCCTTTCTGGAGGGTCTCCTCTATCTCTATGGATCTCCCCTCGCAGAAACGTCTCCACTCTATGGCCCACTGCACTTCCGCACACTTGTCACGTGACGCGCCTCGTGGATTTACTTGGGTAATGTAGTCCCGGGCCCCAGAGGAGATACCTCTGTCCACCTATAGGCTGTTTCGGGGCCTCGGGAACCTACCTAGGCTCTCGGCCCGCCTGTGTATGGCCGCTTGGAACCAACACTTGGCCTCCGAGACGCAGGTAAGGCGAGCCTGGCCGCTGCAGAGTGCTCTCTCGGGCCACACTTATGGGACATGTAGTCAGTCAGGTTAACCTGCGGGGGAACAGGATCCATGCACCCCTCCATCAGCAACTCCTTCCTCTGGGCCTTCTAAATTGAGAATCCTGTTCCTCCCCTTGGGGGGCGGGGGCTTATGTCACTATTTCAATACCCTCTCTTTCCTAAAGAGTGGGGGTGCGTATACTCCTGCCCTCACCGTGACCCTAGTGTCACCCACGCACAATACTGCGCAGTTCAGTGGACGAGCACCCCTCCCTCGAGGAGTGTGCTTCACGTACCCTCGGGCTAGACTGGGAAGTGCGCGGCTCCTGAGAGCCCCCCGCGCCTAGGAGAGGGGGGCCCTTAGTGCCATTTCTTTGTTTCCCCCAAGAGCTTTCTACCCCGCTGCCTTCCGGGCCTTCCCTTCACGCCTAATTTGCATCCAACTTTATCCCCACAGTGTTGCCTTAACGCACCTATTCTTGAATCACGCGCCACCAGGGATCCTTTAACGGACACTCATTCATCTTTATAGCTTATCCGCAAAAATATTCAAAGCGGGTCGGACCCTGGCCTCCAACCGCAAACAAATATCCCACCTGTTTTCACCCGATGAGCTACACTGATTATGCCTTCCACTAACGCGCGCTTCGCGCTTTTACCAAGCCGCATTTTGCAGTCCGCCACACACTTCCGTCCTTACTAAATTTAAGTTGTTTTAAACAGCGACCGCCAAAACGCAACTAACTACCCACCTTGCCAACTACGCTGTGAGGCCCCCTCACCCTGGTGCCGGCCGAAACTCGCCATCTTTTCTTCTGGCTGTGACCCGCTGGGCGCCCGAGGCAAGAGGACAAAGAGGGCTTCTCCTGTCTGTCTTGTTTTTGTCTGTCAGATTCCTTCTGACAGTGGTGAGTTTTTGGATACCGAGGAAGTAGCCTCATTACTCCACATTCATTTCAAATTTTTTAGTCGCTGTTTAGGTTGTCTTATTGATGTGTGACGCTTTGTCACAGTTGAGGTTGTATCAAGTGGTCAGCTCAGTGATGGGCCGCGGGTAGCGGTCAGTTGAGTTTGCAGAATTGTCAGCATGTTTCCTCAGAGAGTCTCGTCTTTGTCTATCTAGTGCCTTCTGATAGTGTTGAGTTTTGGGTTCCTGCCGCGGCGATTATGCCATCAGACAGTGAAGGGGTTTTGGTTGCTTGCCGAGGCGATTAAGCCGTCTGGCAGCGGTGAGTTTTGCGTACCTGCCGGCGTTTGCCTTCAAGCAGTGATTAATTTTTGGATGCTGCTTCAGTTTCGCAAGGTTAGCGCTTCAATGGGACACGGGTAGCGGTCAAATGGGTTTGTAGAGATGTCTGCGAGCTTCCTGATCAGTGGATTTTCCTTTTGATCTAATCCTTTGTAGAATTTCCTTTTGAGTTTGAGGAGATGGTCATCCAACATCTCAATGCCTAGGTCTCTGTGGAGGTCTGCTGTTCGTGTGAACAAGAGGTGCACCTGCTGCAATCCGTAAGACCTTGTTCTGCAGTCTCTGTAGGTCTTCCCAAAGCTGCGGGCGGCAGCCACTCCAAACTGGTGAAGCGTATGTCATAGTTGGTCGAATTATTGCAGTAATTGCTCGCACCTTGCTCTGCATGGGTATCAACTTGGTCTTCAGGAGTGGGTATAATGCAGCCAGTTTGGCTGCTGCTTTCTGGCAGATCTTCTCTATGTGGTTTCTCCAGCTGAGTTTAGAGTCCAGAGTCACCCCTAGGTAGGAGCTGCTGTTTTCCCATTTGATCTCATCCCCATTGAGGAGGATCTGTGGATATTTCCTGTTCAGCTTCCTGGTGAATAATGTTGCTGTGGTTTTGCTTGTATTCAGGGTGATCTGCTAGTCGCTGTACCATTCAGAGAGACTGTTGAGTGATGCCTCAAGGTTCTTAGCCACTTCTATTTCGCTGAAGGATTGGGAGATGACTGCAACATCATCAGCTTAAGGAGCCAGATCAGTCTTCTTTAAGTCTGTGGGGATATCGTTGGTAAATATATTAAAGAGAAAAGGTCCGAGAATTGATCCCTGAGGCACTCCAGCGAGGATAGGGCGTGTTGATGAGCATTCCTCCCGTACCGTCACGTGGAAGGTCTGTCCTACAAGTAGTTAGAGAGCAGTTTAACCAGGTAGATTGGGAACTTGAGTTTGATGAGTTTCTAAAGCAGTCCCTTGTGCCATACTCGGTCGAATGCTTTGGCTACATCCAGGAAGACTACTCCTGTCGACTTGTGGATGTTGAATCCATGGCTGATGATGTCCACAACTCTGAGAAGTTGGTGATTTGTTGAGTAGTCTTTCTGGAACCCAAACTGTTATTTGGAGAGGAGGTTTTCACTTGAGGCAAAGTCTGTGAGGCGAGTGAGAATAACTTTTTCAAAGAGCTTTGATAGGCCCGATAGCAGACTTATGGGTCGGTAGTTTGCAGGGTCTCATAGTGGTTTTCCAGCTTTGATAGGCCCGATAGCAGACTTATGGGTCGGTAGTTTGCAGGGTCTCATAGTGGTTTTCCAGCTTTAGGGAAACCAATGACTCTTGCCTCTTTCCAGGCTTTGGGGTAAGTACTGCTGCTGCATACACGCATTGAAAATCTCTGTAAGTTGATCCACTGCAGCATCTGGGAGCATCTTGATGGCTTGGTTTGTTATTCCATCCTTTGTTGGAGCCTTGCCATTTTTTAGTTTCTTTATTAGGGCTAGGACTTCACCTGTTGAGCATTCCTCAATGGTTGAAACTTCGGTTTCTGGCGGGTGCTCCAGGTGGTGCTTTGTGACCTCTTGTTCGACTTCTGCTGCCATTTTGCTTGCCTGGTTGGGCCTGAAGGATGCCTCCAGTGTCTCGGCGAGGACCTCAGCCTTGTCCCTGTTGCTGCATGCCAGGTGTGTCTTTCCTTGTATGGGTGGGTTTCGTTCTTTCTTTCCAGTCAAGCGTCGTGTCATTCTCCATAGAGAGTTGTCAGAGTCCTTTAGGTTGGCTGTTGCAGCTTCCCATTTCTCGCCTCTGTGCTGGCTTATTTGCGTCTTCAGCTGTCTTGTCAGTTCGTTGTATTTTTTCAGCAGGTCAGGGGTGCGGTACTTTTGCCACTCTCTCCGGGCTTTATTTTTGACAGCTATTGACTTCTTGGTGCCATTCGGAAGGTCGTAGATGGAGTAGCGTTTTGGCTTTTGCTGGAGGAAGCTGCGTTCGATAGCAGTATGGACTGCAGCTGTGAAGTGGTGGACCGCCTGATCAATTTCTTCAATGTAGCGTATGGGGCCTGGGGCCAGTGTCTCCTCCAGGCTTCTCTTGTAGAGACTCTAGTCCGCCTTCTTGTAGTTGTGCCTGGTGCCCTGTTGTTGGTTTTCAATCACTTCTCCAAATGTGATCAATACTGGGTTGTGATCAGATGTCAGCGCTGTCAAAGTCTCAAGCTCCATCGATTGTGATAGGGTCTTCATGACAACTATGTCCAGGACGTCGGGATTGTACCGTGTAGCACCCGGGTAGTGTGTTGGGCAAGTTGGGCCTGCCACTACAAAGTCCTTCTTCCTGGAGTGGACAAGTAGAGAGTGTCCTTTCCTGTTAGTAGTGCGAGAGTTCCAGCACTGGTGCTTGGCATGAAGGTCTCCTCCAATTAGTGTTGGGATGTTGGGATCTAGTAAGGCATCTAGGTCTTTTGGTTGTAGCTTTTCTGGGGGTGAGTAGGCAGCAATCAACCGTAGAGGGCCTGCTGGTGTCTGGATCTGTATGCCAGTTGCTTCAATGCTTCCCACTGGTGGTAGTACAATCTCGTGGTGCTTCACTTTTGTGCTGACAATGACCGATGTTCCTCCGCCCTTGGCTCCATTGGGGCGATCTGTGCGGTACACCCTGTGGTTTGCTAGGTTATGCTTCTGGCTTCCTTGGAGATGAGTCTCAGAGATAAGCGCAACACTCACATCCTTAGTTTCCATCAGGTGTAGGAGGTCCTCTGTTTTCTTCTGAATGCTGTTAGCTCTCCACATCAAGAAGAGAGAGTTTCTTTCAGTTTTTTCTGCCATGGGAGTTGCTTTCATCACCTGGGAAAAGTCCAGCGATGATATTCGCCACCATTGTCACCACGGGTTGGATGTCCATGTCTGCGACTACTTTTGCAACCTTCACAATGAGTTCCTGCCAGTTGATGGATGAGCCTATTCCACAGGATGGTCCCGGTGTGGTTGTTGCAGGTGGGCTGACTTGTTTAGGTGCCATGGCGAACAAAGAAAAACCAAAGGGGATGATAGACGGAGCGTTCACAATACAAACACTCAGCCCCAGTCAACTGATCTGGGTTTAATCCATCACCGTTCTTTAGCTCACTCCGCCACCCCAGTTCGGACATGGCCATATGCAGGAGTGAGCTAAAGAACCTTTGTTTTTTTCTTTGTTCGCCCTAAGTTGGCAGGGTGTGCTCAGATGTGAGTCCCTTGCTCACTTTGCCACTGGAGTCAAGCAAGCCCGGCTGAAGACGGCTGTAATGCCAGAAACCGGTCCAGGGAAGCTTGACTCCGGTCCAGGGAAGACATGGCTTGGCAGTTCGGGCTGGACTGCTCCCATGAGGCACAGGGTCAGACTGATTTGCATATGGCCATGTCTGAACTGGGGTGGCGGAGTGCGCTAAAGAACGGTGATGCATTGAACCCAGATCAGTTGACTGGGGGTGAGTGTTTGTATTATCAACGCTCCGTCCATCACCACCTTTGGTTTTTTCTTTGTTCGCCCTAAGTTGGCAGGGTATGCTCAGTCGTGAGTCCCTTGCTCACTTTGCCACTGGAGTCAAGCAAGCCCGGCTGAAGACGGCTGTAATGCCAGAAACCGGTCCTGGGAAGCTTGATTCCGGTCCAGGGAAGACATGGCTTGGTAGTTCGGGCTGGACTGTTCCCATGAGGCAGAGGGTCAGACTGATTTGCATATGGCCATGTCTGAACTGGGGTGGCGGAGTGAGCTAAAGAACGGTGATGGATTAAACCCAGATCAGTTGACTGGGGGTGAGTGTTTGTATGGTCAACGCTCCGTCCATCACCACCTTTGGTTTTTTCTTTGTTCGTCCTAAGTTGGCAGGGTATGCTCAGACGTGAGTCCCTTGCTCACTTTGCCACTGGAGTCAAGCAAGCCTGGCTGAAGATGGCTGTAATGCCAGAAACCGGTCCTGGGAAGCTTGATTCCGGTCCAGGGAAGACATGGCTTGGCAGTTCCGGCTGGACTGTTCCCATGAGGCACAGGGTCAGACTGATTTGCATATGGCCATGTCTGAACTGGGGTGGCGGAGTGAGCTAAAGAACGGTGATGGATTAAACCCAGATCAGTTGACTGGGGGTGAGTGTTTGTATTGTCAACGCTCCGTCCATCACCACTTTTTTTTTTTTTCTGTAAGTATGGTGGTCACACTCCTATAGTCATCTGGGGTGGTGAGCATAATCTTGGTGTGGTCTTGCCTGGGCTTGATTGTGTAGGAGAAGTTGCAATGTTCATCCAGTAGCTCCACAAGGTCCTTGTGAGTGGCTAAGTTCTTCAGGATGATGGGTGGGATGTAAATGTAAATGTATTGGCATTTATATAGCGCACTACTTACCCGTAGGGTCCCAAGGCGCTTCGACTGCTGCGAAACCCTTCCTGGCTTCCCTGAGAGATGGTCCCTTAATGGGTATCTCCAGGGTGAGACCAGGCATCCCCGGCGGTCTGGTGGGGCCGTTAATGAAGATGAGGCAAGCTAATGCCCAGAGTTGCCGAGTGTGATCGCTGATCAGAGTGGGCACCGAGGCGAGAGAATTATCGAGTCCGCTGACCCTGGTCCAGAAACCTGCCGCGCCGGGAATCGAACCCTGGTCTCAGGCCGTCCTCTGCTCTCGGGTCTGCCGCCTCTGACCAATGAGCCACACTACTTCATCCGTAATCTTTTTGTGGGTCCTGAAGAGGTCCCTGGTTCAGCTGCCCCGTGGTCCTGAGGGTTGGAATCGCAGTCCTGGGTATGTTGGAGAACCTGATAGCGGTTTGTGGTTGCACCTGTGGGGCTAGTGAGAGGTGTGCGGGCAAGCTTTGCGAATTTTTCCGGTGAGCTTGGAATTGAGTAGCGCCCCTTTCTCTTTCACTGTTAGCGCCATTCCATGTCGTCTCCGGTGTTGCTGGGTTGAGCCCCGACGTCTGCATCCATGGTTGATGCTGCTTTGGCCCCCCTCCCCTAGGCGCGGGGCGGGCCTCTCAATCCTTTGCTAAAATTGGTATGTATTTTCTGTGTAATGTGCCCTGTTTAGTTCGCAGGAGTTCTCTGTTTTTTCTCTTACTTCATTTTGCACAGTTCTCTGCTGGAAGCATTTTAATTTTGCAGTCAACTATATATTTCCACACGGGTGGCTTATTATTACTTTAGAGTTCTTACTTGGCACAAATGCTCTTTATATGAGAACAAAATGTTGTTTTCTCATGCAGGACTTGCTACTTATTTAACTGGTTTATGATTTGTTTCTTTGACAATTTATTTGCCAAAAGCATATAATTGTTTTCTGTAATATATTTTTGCTGGCTACATTGCTGGTGTAACTTTAATTATATTTACTGAATATTTATAATGATTAAAAATAACAAGGGGGGGGTGGCTTTTTGTTAAATTATTTTTGCACTCTTTTCGAATGTACTTTGTTTTTTTCCTGGTCCTGTGAATCGACCTTCTGATATGGGACACGTCACTATGTTGGTATTCACTGTTTAAAAGGGCATAGGTAGTGATGCAGGATTCTGTTCATTCAAACTAAATTCAGAAGTTCTGTTGTTGATATAAATGCAGCTGTAGGTTATTACTATCGAAATACTGAATTACACATCCCTTCTGAAAGCCACAGTACGCACTGGATTTATTTTAAAGCACCCTCAGCAGGGACGAAGCAAAGACAGGGATCAAAATCAAGTACGGCCATGCTGTCTACCACTAGATGGCGATAATTCTCTGTAAATGCCCAGGTTACAAACAATTCTACATTAGAGAACCTGAGCTCTCATCACCGGTTTGTAGAACTCCGCACTGGGGCAGGAACTGGTTTTTCTCTGTCCTGAATCCCGAATCCAAGTTACGCGGTAAAACTAGGGGTGTGCAAAATCTGCATAATTTGTCTTTGTATAATTCCTAAAATGTCAGAAAAATTATAAAAAATGTGTGATCTGAAGTGTAATTAAATAATTTGGCGCTATATTTAGCATGAAATATGTTCTCATGCCAATTTTTGATGCAAGGACACATTCCACTGTACAAAATATGACAACAAACACAATAAGTGTGAGCAGCAGCCACTAGAGTTCTGTCAGTTTGAGTTATTACACGTTTGCAGTAAAGCTGTTCTGCAAACTGCACGAAATGTGGTATTGTGCATTATTTAGAAACAAGCGCAATTTGAAATGCCTAAAATGATGCGAATTATGCCGGCATAGTTCGAATTTGGCCCGGACGTAAGTAAAACCACCTGTGGAAACCTGCCCGAACATATCCAACCAAAAGTTCACAAAATCTAGAAAAAATGGAGGGGCATATATCAAGCAACTTCGTTAAAATTATCGCCGCTTTAGCGGCAGGAAACCGCCGCTAAAGCGTCGATAATGGGCTTCATAATATGCTCTTGAGAATTCCAATAGAAGCCCATGTTCTGGTGTTAACATGGGCTTCTATTGGAATTCTCAAGAGCATATTATCAAGACCATTATCACCGTTTTAGCAGCAGTTTCCTGCCGCTAAATCGGTGATAAATGTAACACCGTTCCTTGATAATATGCCCCCTAGCGCTCAAACACGCGTCCTGAGGTTATTCCCCATTCTACATGTGAACATTGATGATGATGTGGTAATACTGTAACTAGTAATTCTGATGCTCTGTGATATTGTGAATTCCCGGTACAGCAGTATTTACATATTAGTTGTCCACAAAACATAAACACGAGAAACACTTTCAAAGACGATAGAGGGATGCTCAAGGGGACCCTTCACCCTGTCTTCAGGCAGGCCACGCCCCACGCCGCGCAGCTCCACCTGACTGCGCCTGTGATCCTGTGCTCCCGCTCCAGCTGCTGACTCGTTCCGTGGGTGTTCGAGGCCCCCCTCCACCCGCAGGCTACCACCTGCGCCTCATCCCTGGTGGCCAGTGGGACTTAGGTTTGTTGTTGCCACTTGTTTTGTGCCCCCAGTATCCTTTTGTGACCGCTTGTATTTGTGCCCCAGTTGTACTGTGACCGCTTGCATTTGTGACCGTATTGCCTCTGTTTTCCTTAAGATGGTGTTGTGTTCCTCAAAGTCTTTCCCTTAAATGAGGATGTCGTCCTGGAAGCAAATGGTATTCGGGAGTCCCTCCAGTACATGTTGCATGATCCTCTGGAAGGCAGCGGCTGCCGATGCCAAACCAAAGGGCATGTGAATGTACTGGAAGGCCCCTAAAGGGTTAATGAACGAGGATAAGTGGCGTGAATCTGGGTGCAATTCCACCTGGTGGTAGGCAGACGAGAGGTCTAATACCCTGAAACAGCTGGCGCCCTTGATTAGTGTGAGGACTTCATGTATGCGTGGCAATGGGTGCCTGTCCACCCATATATTGCTGTTCAAGTCTCTAAGGTCCACACATAATCTGATTTCCTTTATAAAAATGTGGTTGTAAGAACGATCGGGCCAACCATTGTGAACTATCTATTAGTTCAATGACCCCTTGAGCCAAAAGTTTGTTTAATTCGGCTTGCAGGGGTGTTTGCATCAAGTGAGGTATGGGTCTCACCCTGTGGGCCATTAGTTTAGCCTTACTCTTAAGCTTGATAGAGTGTTGGTAGTTCTTTAGTAGGCCCAGATCCTCTGTAAAAACTCTGGGGAAATCATCGCAAACTTCAGTGTCCCCCATGGACTGGTCCACCAGGAGTACCTGGTCTGGGCTATTGGGGTCTAGCTTGATACCCTGTTGTAATTGGCCCGGCCGCATTAGCGATTAGCTGAACCTACACGTTGTCCTCCTTAACTTGGCTATATATGAAAACGCCATTTTGAATGTTGCAGCGGCCATCTTAGATCATGAGCGGCCTCGTGGCTGGCGTGCCCTTTAGTCCGTTGTCCGTTCCGCTGACCACTCCTATCTGCCCAGCAACAGGCTATTTTTAGTACTGGTCAAGTCGCACATGCGCAGTTCCCACTGACCCGTAAACCTTCTGGAATGTGCACCAAACTGACCAGCGGAGTTGTGCCCCCTCCAATGAGCTGGCAGTATTCCAAAACATGACCATATATGTCCTTAAATGTGTCTTAACTTGTGCCGCCTATCTTTTATTGCCCCAAAACTGTATATAAACGGGGTCACACCGGTGTTCGGTGTGATACCTCTTGCATTACCGAAGGGTGCTGTTTGAGTGTACCACCACCCCATGGGGTCTTAATAAATTTGTTCTTTGCCTTTTACAGTTTCCGTGCCAACAGTTCTTGAGTGTAAGTGGGTTATCTCTGGAGTGTGTAGGCCTTGGGAACCCCGAATTACTTCAATTGGCGACCACGAAGGGACTCATCGGCGACTCGGATGCCCGAAGGAAAGATCGTGACGAAGGCTTGGAAACTCGCCATGGACGCGCGCTGCCACGAGTGACCCGAGTCTTGGCTGCCACGGTGTATTTTCCTTTCCTTCCGATCTGACCTTCCAGGTGGCGCCGGTCTCCGACTGCGTTTCCGAAGTGTCTGCATCGCTGAGAAAGTGCCGTTTGGCTGATTTGGCTTACAAGACCTTGGCAGTTGGAATCTGGACATTTGGGAATTTGGGTAAGCTTTGTGATCGGTAAGGTAGTCTTCGGACGCTTACTGAGGTCCTATGATTTGTGTTCGGTAAGGTAGTTTTCGGACGCTTACTGAAATTCTGTGATTTGTGATCGGTAAGGCAGTCCTTGGACGCTTGCCGAAGTCCTACGATCTACGTCTTTGATTTGAGTTAGCTAACATTGTGAATTCGTGATCTTTGAACTTATATGTGTAGTGCACTTCACATAGGCAGGCATGTAGAGATGTTTCTCTAACTTTGTTTTTTTTCCCCTGAGCGGCACACTTGTGTGAAGAACTGTAAGCGCCATTTTGTGTGATGTCACGTTTTCGTGATACTTTTTGAACATGCCTGTTTTCAGCACACTCCGAGGAATGTGTTGTCTTGGAGAAGGTACCTCAATTAGATTAGCAGAAGCACAGCCGGCTCCCCCAGAGGGAACACCAAATAGGGACATGTATATAAAATTTGGCCTTCCCCCTATTATGTACAGTAAATTATGGCATAAGTACACCAAGGCCGATCCTGAATTGCAATGGCCTCTACACGGGTCGTTTGATTTAAGTAAAATACAATTTGTAGAGCAATGTTTGTTTCAACGTAGGTCTAGACAAAATATGTTTGATTGTGTGCGAATGTGGGAGAAAGCGGCGCGTGAGCGAATGAAGCGTGAAGTTGCCTTGGCGGACAAAGAGCAGCGTAAGGCTGCTCGGGATAAGGCTTTACAGCTTGAGGAAAAGGAGGCTCAGGAGAAGAAAGAAAGGGAGGAACGGGAACGTAAATTGCAAACGACTGGTCAATTTCCTATTCGTCGACCACTCTATCCTGTCCTTAATAATGAAATTGATGATTTTTCTTTGTTAGAACGGTCACCGCCTCCGTATGTTTCGCCGATGGCTCCGGATGAGGATTCAGGGGACGACGGACGGCATAAGTCGGACAAGAAGGGTATATCCGCTCTCAGGTTCACTGCGGAGAGGTCCGCTCACCTACGCAGTTGGGTTCGTAAAGTGAATAAGCGTAGTATTACTCAGGAGCAATTGTTAACAGAAAAGAAAGGGTGGTCGGATCTTGAATTGATGTACTTTTTGTCTAGTCTGGCGGATGAAGTTGTAGGCGCATATCGTGACCTTTCTGATACGTTTGAGCCCAAAGCATTGTCAGTGTATCGTGAAAATTTGACTAAAGGTGATTTTGATCTTTCAGATGTTGATGACCTGTTTACGCAATTGATCAAGCTGCGGGATGAGACAATCCGATTGAGGGAGGAACGGAAAAAGAGCCAAAAGGAGGCCGAATTGGAGACAAATGGGCAGGCCAAAGAGTGTTCTCTCCGTGGTTCAGATAAGAGTTTTGCATTGCATGTTATGCCTATGCGTGAAGCCGCACCTTTGTATGTTCCGCCAAAAGGGGAAGGTACGGATGATGATAAATTGTCGAAGGATGCGAAAGGGTATTTTTTGTATAATTGGGTATATACGCCGTGGAATAGAGCGGATGTTATGGCATTGAAAAATTCTTTACCTGATCTTCGGAAGAATCCGGCGGCATTTTATGAGGGGGTGGAGGGGGCTATATCATCTTGTGTGATGACTCTTGTGGATATAGATTTGTTTTTTGGGCTAATATTACCACCTGATATGTGGAGGCAGATTCGTAAAAATAATGACGAAACGATGTTGGGGGGAACATGGAAGGAAATAAATGCTGCAGATTTAGATAGAGAACCAGCCTGTAAGCCTTGCCAGTTAATTCTAGATCTGCCGGCAGCTATCTTGAACAAATTAAAAACGCTTGTTCCCTCCAAAAAGATTGATTGGACTATGCTAACATCGTGCAAGCAGAAACCCGATGAAACGGTTTCAGATTTCTTTACACGCTTCGAGGAAGCATTTCATGATTACAGTGGTCAATCCTTGACAGACGATACGGGCCGGCATTTGTTTGTAGATAAGTATGTAGCTAATCTCCTACCAGAGATTGCAAAATGATTGAAGTCGAGTGAAAGTTCCTGGGCCACGGCGAACCCTGCGTCCTTGTTAACTATGGCTCAGTATTATGAGCGACAGGAAGTGGAGGCTAAAGAAAGTGTAGAGAAAAAGGCGAAGGAATTGAAAACGAAGGTGATGTTGGCGCAAGTTCGGGGAACACAGGGTAGAGGGAATGATAGAGGTAGACGAGGTGGAGGAAACGCATCGTATGGTCATACGGATATTGCGGAGGATCAGTGTGCTTATTGTAAGGAGTTTGGGCATTGGGCCGAAGATTGTCCGGTACTTCGTGAACAGCGTAGTCAGCGTGGTCGAGGAAGTGGAAGGTCGAGAGGAGGTTATGCTGGAGCGAGGGGTGGCGGAGGTGATCGTAGGCAGGTTGAGGAGAGGGGCCGTGGCCAGGACGAACGAAATACGTTTGATAGACGGAATCAATATCAGATTTTGGAAGGAGAGAATGTGGAACATCAGGATTATGTGCATGCATAGGATTGCGTAGGATGGGGTAAGGAATCAGTTGAAGTGCCGGTAGATCAGCAAGGTCCATATGTAACAGCGGGCATTCTGGGTTCTACTGATCAGTTTCTAGTCGACACAGGAGCTACTCGTAGCGCTTTGTCGAATAACTTGGTTCCGAGGGCTCCCCTGTCCGGCGAAATGATCACGTGTGTAGGGTTTGATGGCACACCCTCCCCCAGCCCATTGTCCAAGCCCCTTGCATTATGCATAGACAAATACTTTAGTTTTGGCCAATTTTTGTTATCACCCCATACCCCAGACAATATCCTGGGCATTGATTTGCTTAAATATTTTCGAGCGACAATACGTTGCGCTCCAGAGGGAGTGCGGGTTATCCTGAATGACAATTACCCTGACCCTGACAGATTTTATGCAATTTTAGACATTCCAGCTTTGGCCTCTCTACCGCATACGTTGTGGGCGACCTCAGATACGGATGTGGGAGAGATGCGTATTCCACCAATCCACATTACTGTTAAGGAGGGGGCCCCTCTACCACGAGTACCACAGTATAAGATTTCGAGAGAAGGTGAAATTGCATTGACACACATTGTTCAGGATTTGATTTCTGCAGGGGTTGTGGAGGAGGTCCCTTATAATGTTTGTAACAGTCCTATTCTTCCGATTCTTAAGAGAGACACTGATGGCAAAATCTATCGATTTATTATCGATTTGCGAGAGATCAACAAAATTGTCATTCCCCAATACCCGGTGGTGTCTGATATTACGACCTTGCTTACCTTGGTTCCACCGACAGCCACCACCTTTAGTGTTATTGACTTAAAGAATGCGTTCTTTTCCATCCCTGTTCATCCTGATAGCAGATATCTGTTTGGTTTTACGCTCAATAATAAATCGTATAGATTTTGTCGTGTTCCCCAAGGATATACTGAAAGTCCTAGCATCTATAGCCAGGCTTTGAAAAGGCAGCTAGATTCGTTTAAATTGCAGTCTGGCGTTGCGCTCATCCAGTATGTGGATGGCCTTCTGCTTGCTGCTGACTCTTATGCACAATGTGAACAGAGTACACTTGCGTTGCTTTCCTTTTTGGCACAAAACAATCACAAGGTTTCTAAGAAAAAGCTCCAATACTGTAGACCCCAGGTGACCTACCTCGGTCATCTGTTGTCTAAGGAGGGGCGTGCATTAACATCTGATCGAATTCAAGCAATTTTAGACACACCAGTCCCCCGCACGCAGAGAGATGTACGTGCCTTTATAGGGTTGACGTCTTTTTGTAGGCAATGGATCATGGGTTTTTCGCATATCATAAAACCTTTGCTAGCATTACTGTCCAAAGCCACACCAATGCCTCTTGAGTGGACAGATGAATGTCAGAAAGCTTTTGAGCAGTTGAGGCAGGCCCTTTGTTCCGCACCCGTGTTAGGTACACCAGACTATACGAAACTTTTCACATTATACGTGCATGAGAATGATGGGTGCGCGTTGTCAGTGTTAGTGCAATTACACGGGGATAAGCAGAGACCATGTGCATACTTCTCTGCAATTTTGGACCCTGTAGCGCGAGGGTTGCCCGGGTGTTTTCGAGCGGTAGCAGCAACTGCAGTAGCCATACGACAGAGTGAGGGAATAGTGTTATCACACAAATTGTTGGTGTTAGTTCCTCATGCAGTAGATGCCCTGTTAAACCAAACTAAGACCCAATACCTCACAAGTGCACGGCTAACAGGATACGAGCTGACACTCTTGGCGCCACATATTACATTGAAAAGATGCGCTACTTTGAACCCTGCCACTTTATTGCCCTATCCGGCCGAGGAGGGTCAGGAAGAAAAACATCACGACTGTGTTTTCCTGACCGAGGAACAGACAAAGGGTCGTGTCGATTTACAGGATGTGCCACTTCCAGATGTGGATGGGGAACTGTGGGTTGATGGGTCGTGCCTAAGGCTGCCAGATGGCACGACTTCCGCAGCATATGCGATCACGACACTTAAGACAGTGGTAGAAACAGCTAGGATACCACAAAAGTCGGCTCAGGCAGCAGAGCTGATAGCTTTAACAAGAGCTTGCGAATTAAGTGTTGGATTATGTGTGAACATATACACGGACAGCCGGTATGCCTTTGGAGTGGCCCATGACTTCGGGCTACTTTGGAGGGAACGTGGGTTTCTGACATCACACGGAGAGCACATTATGCATGGAGAGCTAGTGCGTGATCTCCTAAATGCATTGCTTGGCCCTAAGAAAGTAGCGATAGTGAAGTGCAGTGCCCATAAAAAGATTACGGATAAAGTGGGTCAAGGGAATGCCTTTGCAGACAGCATAGCCAGACAAACGGCTATGTCCCGAACTAGCTCCCCCATGTATGTGGTACAATCACAGGCTGAGCGATGGAATAATGCTAGAGCAGAAATATTGGATATTCAAAAATCAGCTACTGAATCTGAACTTGCGGCTTGGGCAGCAGACGGGGTACTAGATGATGAGGGTTGTTGGAGAAGTAAAGACATGGAGAAGTGGAAATTGCCTGCAGCTTACTTGCAGGCGATGGTCCAGATGACGCATGGACTAGCTCATGTCGGGGCTCTGGCAATCACTCGGCTTTTAACACGAGTTTGGGAACATCCCGAGATTGCTAATACTGCAACGAGAGTAGTGCAGACCTGCCTGGTGTGTTTGCAACACAATCCTGGAAAGGGGACCCATACTCCGAAAGGAGGTTTCGTTCCACCTTCGGCACCATTTGAAGTGCTTCAAATGGACTACATCCAACTCGAGCGCTGCAACAACCTGAAGTACGTCCTAATGGTGGTGTGTGCTTTTAGCAAATGGGTTGAGGCCTACCCCACGAAAGACAATACGGCTTTGACGACAGCTAAGGTGTTGCTTAAGGAATTCTTTCCTCGCTTTGGAGTTTGCAAATTTTTGTGGAGCGATAATGGGCCCCATTTTGTTGGAAAGATTGTGGAATATGTACTGAAGGGGTTAGGGATTCAGCAGAAGTTCCACGCTGTATTCCACCCTCAGTCAGCAGGTTTGGTCGAGCGGTACAATGCTACGCTGAAGCTCAAGCTAGCCAAAATTGTAGTGTCTACATCGTTGAAGTGGCCAGATGCTTTGCCGTTGGCACTGCTTTCTCTTAGATCAGTACCCCACTCACGAACCGGCCTTACGCCTTATGAGGTGGTGTTTGGCCGCCCGATGAATATCTGGGGGGTGCCCAAGCCGCGATTAATACATGATGTGCCTTGTGTTATGATGAATGATTATTTGGCACGATTAACAAATGATTTGCTCTCTATTCATCAACAGGTTCGAGAAGCGCTCCCTGACAACTCTACTGGAGAGGGCCATGATCTTCGTCCTGGTGATCATGTAATGGTTCGCTCGTTTGAGAGAGCAAGCAGTTTGGAGCCCAGGTGGAAGGGCCCCGAGCAGGTCCTCCTTGCGACCCGCACCGCAGTACGAGTGACCAACAGAAAGCGGTGGGTGCATTCGACACATTGTCGCCGTGTCTCTCCGGACCTGGTGACTCCTGCTGTGTTGACTGATTATAAGGAGATTTTGGAAAAAGAAAAGAGCCCAGCTGTGACGTCGCCCGAAGTTGAGGGAGCCTTCCCGGACCAATCTGCTACCGGAAGAGAGCGTTACGACTTGCGCCCACGATAAGAAGATTTTTGTTTTGTCTTTTTTTTTAATGACTGGTTGGTTACCGCTCCAGGTTTGTGAAACGGAAACCGGGAATTCCAAGGGGGGGGGATCAGTTCTGCCAGAGTAGCGACACCCGTCTTGGCCCGGAGAAGAAAACAACGGCTACCTCGGAGTTCAGCACCGTATTTTTCCTTTTTTTTAGGTATACACGTACGTGTATCTGAGACTTTGGTGAACAATTTGTGAACAATTTGTGCTATTTGAGACTTTTCACGAACATTCTTGAACTATGGCATCAACGGCATCCCGGGATAAGAAAATATTGGGTGCCTTTTTCTTTGTTTTGACCATTGTGGTGATAGCTGTTATAGCCTGGGTAGTTGAGCTTGTGGTGCCTGTACGTGAACATTTGCTGCCAACCACCCCTGCTCCGTCTGAACATTTGCATTTTACACTGCCCTTTCATGAAGAGCGACATCGCCAAACGTACTTAAATAACAGCTTCATTCAGATTCTTCACCACACACATAACATGACCAATACTTCAAATTGCTGGGTATGTGGGATGTTGCCAGGGCACCAGAAGAGAGGGGGCACTCCACTTATTCCACTCCCATTTTCCCATAATGGGTCATGCAACGCTTGGTACACCCTCCTCTTTACTATGAGATGGCCAACCAAAGGGGGGGTGCTTTTCCGTTTGAATAAAGTATGTTTCCATGACAAGGATGGGTTTCCCCGGGCTGAGGGCACTCGTTTCGAATGGGAAGAGTACAGGCCTGACAATGTGTCTGCCCCACGTGTATACAACAACCAGAGGAGCATTAATGTCTCTAATGCCCATGTTATAAATGTTATTGCTACAAAAGCCGATTTATGTATCAGGAATAAGGGTTCGATTGCAGTGGGGAAAAGCGAATGTAACACTACTCTCACGTTTGATAGCCCGAATGGTATTTCATTTGTTGCATCACGAAATACATATTTTATCTGTGGAATGAAGGGCTACCATCAGCTTCCATTGGGGTGGTTGGGCACGTGTTATGTATCGTTTGTGTTACCTCCCGTATTCATTGCCTCTCCGATGTATCACAATGACTATACTTTGTACCATGATTTTGTTCTGAATAGGGTTAAACGAACTGTTGTCCTGGAGGACATTGACCAAACGGACACTGCGTTACAACAATATGTGGACTTTAATCTGGGACTATTCTCCTTTGTGGGGGCTGCACTGAACAGCCGGAAAATCAGACGACTGACACGTGTTGTCGAGGCTGTTGCGAATGACACTGCCATTGCTCTGGGGAATATTACCGAGGAACTACAGATTTCCAGAATTGTCACCCTCCAAAATTGAATGGTATTGGACGTTGTTTTGGCTGATCGTGGGGGGGCATGTAGGATTATCGGAAGCAGCTGTTGCGTATATGTCCCGGACAATTCTCCATCTGTGTATGATGCTATTTCCAAGCTTCATAAAATAGCAGCTGAAATACACCCGGACAATGGAACTTGGACACTTTCGGGATGGTTTTGGTCTATGATTACAACTTGGGGCTGGAAACTGTTGACAATTCTCTGTATATTTGTAGGAGCCATGTTTTTTATATGCCTATGTATTCAATGTGGCCCAGCTTTATGTTCAATGTGTTTATCAGCTTGTATACCATCAAGACGAGCTCTTGCCCATGACAAAATGATGCTTCACAAGGAGGTAACACAAATAATGTTAATAGACATCGAGGACGAACATCCTGACTATGTTCACTATGAGGTAGATTCAGCTAACCGCTAAAAGGGTCGTCTGTTGTAATTGGCCCGGCCGCATTAGCGATTAGCTGAACCTACACGTTGTCCTCCTTAACTTGGCTATATATGAAAACGCCATTTTGAATGTTGCAGCGGCCATCTTAGATCATGAGCGGCCTCGTGGCTGGCGTGCCCTTTAGTCCGTTGTCCGTTCCGCTGACCACTCCTATCTGCCCAGCAACAGGCTATTTTTAGTACTGGTCAAGTCGCACATGCGCAGTTCCCACTGACCCGTAAACCTTCTGGAATGTGCACCAAACTGACCAGCGGAGTTGTGCCCCCTCCAATGAGCTGGCAGTATTCCAAAACATGACCATATATGTCCTTAAATGTGTCTTAACTTGTGCCGCCTATCTTTTATTGCCCCAAAACTGTATATAAACGGGGTCACACCGGTGTTCGGTGTGATACCTCTTGCATTACCGAAGGGTGCTGTTTGAGTGTACCACCACCCCATGGGGTCTTAATAAATTTGTTCTTTGCCTTTTACAGTTTCCGTGCCAACAGTTCTTGAGTGTAAGTGGGTTATCTCTGGAGTGTGTAGGCCTTGGGAACCCCGAATTACTTCAACCCAGTTCTCTTTAGTGCTTCCAACCCAACAAACTGGATCCTTTCTGTGTGACATAAATCTTGCCCACTGTGTTCCTACCTTTGAACCCTATGTTCATGGTTGTCATGCCTAATAAGGGTATGGGGTCCCCATTGTAACCCCCGGGGTGTATTTCAGGGAGTTGTATACTCTGTTGCCACAAAGGAAACATTTTGGTGAAAGTATCTGCTTCCACCAAGGTGTAGGGTGAGCAAGAGTCGGCAAACACGGTCACCTCCCTTTGGTCCAATGTAATGGTACAAGACGGGAAATCACTAGTCTTGTCCCCATTTTGTAACATAATCACCAATTTAACTTCTTTGGGAGGTTTGTGCTCAATGGAGAGAACTGCTTTGGGTTGGTGATCTCTACAGAGTCTGGCCAAGTGACCCCTCCTCCTGCATTTGTGACAGGTGACTGATCTGGCTTGACATCCTACGTAATTAGCCAGATGGCTGGGGCTTTTACACCTGTAACACTTAAGATTGGTCCCTGTGGGAAGAACGCTGGGCCCTTTACTCTTGTTTTCCTTATGGACTTCTTGCTTGCTTATTGCAGTGGAGAAGTGTGGCTCAATGGTTAGAGCAGCAGACCCTGATGCAGAGGTCTAGCCCGGGACCAGGGTTCAATTCCCCGCCTCGGCGGGTCTTGGGCTCAAAATTCCACAGACCTGATAATTCTTGCCTTGGTACCTATTCTAATGATGGAGTCCCACTCTGCAACTCTGGGAAATAGCTTGCTTAATCTCCACAACGGCCCCCACAACGCTAAGGATGCCTGGCCTCCACCCTGGGGGTGCCCAGGAGTGGACGCCTCACAGGGAAAGCCAGGACGGGTTCCACAGCGGTATTCGTACAAGCGCCTTGAGACCCTTGCGGGTGAGTAGTGCGCTATACAAGTATCAATTTACACTACATTACATTACATTTACATTTACATTGCGTTTACCTCTGTGCTTTTCTCTCCCTCTCCCTTCATGGCTACCATGCAATCTGCAGTGTGTTTGATCCCCACAGCAATGTCAATAGCTTTTTTTAGCAACTAGGAGCCTTTCCTGTATTTTGGTGTTGTTAGTGCACATTACCAGCTGGTCCCTAATGAATGAGTCTTGCATGGTTTCAAATGCACATGTGTTGTCCAGACATTTAAGCGCTGCAATATACGTTTTCACTTTTTCATTCTTCCCTTGTACCCTCGAAAATAATTTGTGCCTTTCCAACACAACATTTATAGTTTCATCAAAATGTTTTTCCAATCTGTTAACTGCTGCTAGGTATACATTTTCATCACCATCACTGTCTTCTTCTGCCTCTGCTGATATGTTATCATATGTTTTCCGCCCTTCAATTCCTAAGTTATGAAGTAAGGTATGTAGTTTTTGCAATGGCAAAAATGTTTCACCACCTTCTGCTATGAGATATGACTCTAAAAGTCCAAACCATTGTTTCAATGGTAACTGCGGCTCTCCCACTTTGTTGAGAAACGGTGGCGGCTGTAACATGTTTGTGCTCGCCATTTTAAGAAAGAGGGGTTAAGAAATATTCCCCGCAGGACCGCTAAAGGTGGAGTACTCTCAGATGAAGTGTCCCTTCCCCCCGCAAAGTAGAATACCTTCCGAGAAATGCAGTGTAATTAGAGCAGAAAGTCCAGCTGTGCCTGTCAGCATGTAAAAGGTGACAGGCTGGTGGAGGTTAGTAGCTGTGCTTGTCTGCTTGGTGGAAGGTGGACAAACTTTGTGCTCCTGGTGAAGACAGCCACAGGAAGGACCTGAGAAAATAACCCAAGGACACTGTAAAATAATGATGAAAGTATGCTGTGCCTATCAGCGTTATGGATTGACAGGTGAATCATGAACAAACAAAGCGGTAATTTATATCCATCTGTGCCTGTAGGAGAAGGATGAAACAGGCTATTGACTGCAGAAAATGGTGATGCAAGGGTAAACTTCTGCAGCGCGGCTCTGAGGGAGGCGCCGCTCGTTAGTGCCGCCTCCGGAGATGACGCGCTCCATTGAAGGGACGATTGGAGCTGCGTCATGAGGCAATCACCGCTCCCGCAGAGTTATGGATAGAACCCCCGGGGCTATCCCCTTGAAGCCTCCGATAAAGATTAGTTTATCCCCTGAGAATGATTTGCCAACGTTGGCCGGGGTGCGTTGTCGCTCTGCGCGGGAAGGCACACGCGCCCTCAGAACCGCCTCCGGTGATGACGCACTCCCCGGCGATGATCGCTAAAGCTACGCTGACAGAATTAGCTGCTGTTCTCTCAAGGAATCTCCCGCCTCCTCCGCACACCTCCAACGATGGCATAAACCCCCGGCTTCTCCACTGCTCAGGCTGGGGCGCTACGCTGCAGGTAACGGTGTGGTGACAATATGCCGCTGGCAACCGTGCGGTGAATTCCACAAGGCTCTTCTCCTCCCCTCGCAGACCTCCCCAAGGAATGTCACTGATACGGGCTGCCACTCGCCACACCGCTCATAAAGGCCATGGAAGCCGGCTTAATTGCCCCTGCTTACTCTCAAACAATGTGGCACTGCTGTGGGTTACGCTCACCTCACAGCATCGCTGTATGTGGCCATAGAAGGAGCTCCGGTGGCCGCTTTACTCTCTCACAGCTTCCATATAGGCTCTGGCTCTATTTCTTCTCGATTGGAGACTGCTCTCTCTGCCTTGGGGTGACCCCAAGATCCCCACTGCCATCCTCGGACACCTTCACAGTCAGTGCAATGTAAGAGGTACACTTCGCAGTATGAAGCTAAGCTCGGCAGGGGTTGCAGGATGTCTTGAATTACAAGTTCAACCTTCAGCATCAGGTAAGTCAGAAATCTTCCTTTAAATCACTGGCTGTAACTGGAGTACGTATTGGAGGTGATGATGTACCGTCCCCACACGGTTTTGCGTTGCCAGTGTTACAAAGAAGAGGTGCACAAGTAGATCATCAGGAGTCTTCTTTATTCAGTCTCAACACCATCACAGGTTCCAGTCAGCTGGAGTCAGCTGTGGAATGTTCGCACATTCTGCCGTGGGCTGTACCAGGGAAAGGAAAGGCAGGGGGTGGCGGGGTGTACCAAGTGAGATTACAACAGTAAACATTTCCTATTTTTAAATAAGAGATCACTTTCATATGAACAAATACAGATTGCAACCATGTTCAACTGGCGTGCAATAATTTAAAAGTATGACACCCGCATCACGCAGTCAGTTAAAAACGTAACCGCTTACTGCAAATCTATCCCTCACCAGAACCAACAATTCCATGGTAGGAACACCATTCCTTCCTTTAGTTGTTAAATTCGAACACGAACTATCCTACATCCAAAAAACACAGCAAACTAACAGATATAATGCCACCTTGACTATTTACCAATCCCATTTGTGATACTGAGATGGAGTCTGTACCAGAAGTACCCAGACTCCTCCCGGACTTTGCCCCAGAACTCGCTCATTTCTATCTATCTATTACAATTAGTACATTAACAGCATTTTTTGGGTAGCATAGTTGCTCAGCCAAAAGGATGTCTGTCGAGTTGAACGCTCACTGTTGAAATGGTGAATAATCTACATGCCAAGGGTGTGAATCCTGTATGTCTCATATTAATAACTTCTCGTGCATCTGAGAAATGTTTGTACCTACTTTATCGGGGGTCCACACAGATCTCACTTCTTCTGGAGCCAGCCGCTGCTTGCTGTTCCAGTGCTTTACTTTTATGCCATAGCCCCGCAGATGCTGCACCACTACGAAGCGCAAAAGACTCTTGTGATCGGTCAGAGGTTTCATACTTAATTACTTAAATGGGCAGCCCGGTCACCTCTTTTAAAGGAAAATTGGTTGCAATCGATTGGTTAGCCTTTGAAGTGCTCCAAAAGACGTATACAATGTAAAAGTTAAACAGGCCTTGGGATATATGCAGACACTCAATATTGCACTCAACCCGAAGTGGCACAAGCACTGAGACCCTAATTCAAACATTGCTCTACTTCAAAGCAGGTGTTTTCTAAAACTTTAGTTTGTTTAGTAATGTGTATCCATCCAGACTAGATGCATTATCAATCCACGCAGTCCCTGGTCAACTCACTCCTAGCCTGCCATCCTACAGATCATCCCGAATACTTCCTGGATCCCCTTAGTGACATCCTACACCCTTCGGTTGCCCACTTACTGACAGTTCCAACCGTAATTATAAAAACCTACTTCTTACACTATCGCTCACATTCTACGTCTCTCCACCCGCTACGTAAACACCTTCTCACTGTGCACTACTTGAACGATCTACTCACCGACTCACTCACTGAATCCCCCACTGACTTCCTACCAACCCATCACCTACTAAGCCCAGCTCCCCCTGTGGCACTTTGTCCCACTTGTGTCACTCCCGTTCACTTCCTGCCAGCCCTTGATTTACTTGGCCCGTCTGCCCACTCGTGTTGCTCCTGTACAACATCCAGGCACCAACATCCCTCCTGGGTAACTTGTCACTCTCCTCCCATTGTGCTGCTTGGTCTGCCTAGATAGCCTGTCTGCTGCTCCCAGTTACACTACAAGCCCACGAGCCATCCACAACAAAAATCCTCACCCTTCCTCCAAACCACTTTCAAATGTTGCCGTCAGCCCCACAGCGGTCAAGTCCCCGTCACCCCATCAGCAAGCTCCGGCCGGTCCCTAACTCTACCGGCATCCTAGACCCTGCGATCCACCCCTGCACCCCCCTTCCCTCTCCAACCTCTTGTTTCCCTGAACCCTCCCAGCGCCTTCTCGTCAGACTCACTCAGAGCAGCTTCAAGCCCCCCGTGCCGCTACCCGTCCACTGCTCCCATTGGCTAGCAGCGGTTCAATTCTCAGGACCCCGCAGTCACCACGGCGACAAAGGTGTCCGCGCCACGCCTGTCAGGCAGAGAGACGGGCGCTGATTGGCCAGATAGGACTGGAAGGGAAGGGGATAGGGAAGCTTTATTGAAACCGCAAGAGACAAATATCAGCTGCTCGCGGTCAAAGCACCAGTCAGGTGATGTTGAAAAGTAAACAGAGGGACAGATAACGAGGTTCCCAATGCAAATGGAGTAGACCTCGTGATTCAGTTTTTTTTACAAAGGTAAAATACACGTGAACAATAATACAAACAGCGCAAGTAAAACATAACCGTGGAACTCCCAGAAGCAATATCTTAAGGTAAAATACATGTGAACAATAATACCAACAGCGCAAGTAAAACATAACCGTGGAACTCCCAGAAGCAATAGCTTAAGGTAAAATACACGTGAACAATAATACCAACAGCTCAAGTAAAACATAACTGTGGAACTCCCAGAAGCAGTAGCTTAAACAAGCGCTCCCCACGACGCCGAGTTTTCTCTTTTCTGCTGTCCCACTTGGACGGCCCCGGCCTGCTGGCGTAAAAAGGTTTATTATCTTCTTTATTGGGACATCTGTTTGAACCCATAAAGAAGATAAGAAACCTTTTATGCCAGCAGTAAGTCGGGGCAGCCAGTCCGAATGGGGTGGCTCTAAAAGAGAAAAGAGTAAGTCACTGTAACCTCTTTTCCAATCGCTGGCCACCGTTTAGCATGAACGGTGATGCCAGCCAATGGAAAAGAGGGGCGGGGCTTAACCCTGCTAGTGAAATCTACCCAAAAACATAAGATCTTGCAAGCGAGACTGCGAATGCGCAGCCTACGCTAGCCGAGACCTAAAGAGGACATTCACAGAGAAAGGATGTTCACTAAATGATGGAAAACAATTCACTGGATGCTGCTGGCTTTTCTTTCTGCTCTTCTGCCACCAAACCAATCTCCTAATTAAATAAAAATACACCCAGGACTATTACAATTCATTTTCCATTAATCAATCCCCCCGTGCCTCCCCCAATATATAACATAAGGTGATGAATGTTATAAGAGGCGTTGTGCAGGAGACAGTGAAGAGACACTTTTTAGGTCTCGCACAGGCAGCGCAGCTGCCTCTACGAGGCATCAAGTAATCAGTATTACTACTGAAACTCCACCCATTGCATTTGTCTTTGTTTTGTCGCTTGCCACTGGTGGAATCTGGCATTGCTGTTCTTATCTTGCTCATTGTTGGCTTGTGTACCGATATATCACTTCCTTGTTCTTCTGTTTCTGGAGGAAGCAGCATCAATCAACTATAGTTAACTTACTCTGCTGGCTGTTATCTTTTTATTTAGGGACTACTTTTTTCTTTGTGCTGGCATTTCCCTATCTGTACCCAAAAAATACGTATCATTCATTCAATTTATTTGATTTTCCCTTGCATAACAGTAAAACAAAAAATCCTTCTGTAATATGACTGCTGCTTCTATAATGCATGCTAATACTAGCTGCTGTGTGTACTTAAAGGGCATGCTTTATATTTTTTACCATTTACAAAATTATACAACGAGGATGCGCTGCCTTTGTTACATGGTAATTGTTTTGTTCACCTATGTAACCCTTCAAACGCACACCCATGTTCCTCCCCACCACACAAACACAGGCACAGGAAGGTACAGATAAGGGCATGTTCGCAGTACGTGCGTCCAATACCCCTGCACACAGAGCCGCACGCTGTGCATCGTGGTGCACACAAGTCAGCCCTGCCCTTCACAGAGTCAGACTGGGAAGATGCCAGTGTACCAATCACGTCAGCAGAATGTGACCTTTATAACCTGCAAAAGGCGTTGAAACCTTCCATCCCGGTGGTGTTCTTCCCCACCCGGGCTTGAATAATGATTATAAAAAGCATTCTGTGTTTCTTTTTATGGCACCTTTTATATATTTTCTCCTTTAAACCCCATTCATATGCTGCTTGCCATTTGTTTTGCAGTTGTGTTTTATTTCCGTTTGTTTTGCAGTTCTGTTTGAATAAATTTTTAAAATTTATTTAAAGCATGTCATGTGGAGGAGATGTCCAGTAGCACACACTCACGAGCGCAGGCACACGACATATTCACACGCACACACATTCATAAAGTAGTGCACACGTGTACGTTTAAAGAGCATGCCACACTACCCCAGCACACGTGTGATGGGGAGTAGGACCCTGGTAGGTAAGGCCTGTTGCGTGGCAGGGACACAGACACGGGTGAATTAACTCAGGCCACACATAAGGAAAGGGGGGACCGCTCGGCCCCCACGAACACATGCCTGGGCCCGGCCCCCCTTCACCGCCCTGATTGGTCCGTGGGTCCCGCCGTTGACCCGGAAGCTGTTTTACTCTTCCGGGTCAAGGAGGCGAGACCCGTAGCATAGGGGGGGGTTTAAGAACCTGGGGAGCGCGGGAAGCGTCCTCTTTGTGCCCCGCGCTCCTCAGGCTCGCTCCTTGCCCCGCCGTGGGGCTTGTAATTTTCAATGCGTTTTATTGCAGGTTTCAGCGATTTGGAGCGGCAGTCGGCGTGCTCGTCGAGCAGGAGGAGCAGGATTGCTGATCGGGGACGGCATCCAGAGGTTTCGATTCCAGCGGTGCGGTGTTTCTGTGGGAGCTACAGGCACACGCTCCTCGCCGTTGTATAATAAGGTTGTATAGACCCTGTGAGGTTGAAAGGGCCTGTGTATTATTAAAATCACTGCTAGGTGCAGGTGCCCTCTACCTTCAACATGGCTGCCATAGACCCCTGCTACTGCAGCATGGTCTTGTTAAGGCGCATTCTAGTAGCCAGGAGCTGGCTGAGTCCCCTTACATTGTTGCCATTCCAGCCTGCCTTGCCTGCCCACAGTTAGAGTAGGGAAGCTCCTGGCATCTTCTAGAATAGGGGCGGAGCCTATTTTTGCAGCCTTAGAGAGTGGTCACCTGACCTGGGCATATATAAGCAAGGGAGGGAACTTTTTCTAGTCACGTGACGCCTCTGACCTGTGGCCGACTGTCCCCGCGCTGTGACCAGCACCGTCATTGACCCCCTCGGCGGCCCCCGGTACCAGGAGAGGGCCGCCGCATCAAGTTTGTCAGGCCGCGATAGGCCTGAAGCCTGCCTGGGCCCCTGTCACGTGAGCGGGAGCGCCGCCGCGTCATCGGGCGCGCCCCCGCCCAAGCCTCGCAGCCATTGGCTGTCCTCGCCGAGCCTCGTGTGGAAGGCCCGGCACCCGGAGCAGGTCGCAACTCCTCGCGGAGGGGGTCAGGAGCCAAAGATGCCCCTCCGCTTTGCCCCGCAGTGTGTTCCCTTGTCCCCGGCGGCGGTGCGCTAAGACAGCGCCCTGCACCACGCTGGGCAGCGGAAAGCCACGCGACCGGCGGAAGCTTCTCCCGCCTACGCCCAGACATCGCAAGGGCCCCGGAGGGCCGAAGTCCAAAGGTAACCCCCAGGGGAGGAGTGCGGAAGGCCGGTTTTTAGGCCCCGAGTTCGCCCCTCCCCCGGGGAGCGCTGTGACTGGGCCCTGTTGGCCCCATTGAGCCCAAGCAGTCGTGAGGCCTGATTTATGCATGAGGTGCTGGGGCCAAGTAATTGTACAGGCCTGAAGAGCAGGCTCTATTGAATTAACTGTTTCCAGCCCCTTGGTAACAAGATCGGTCAGGTCATTGACTGTTGGTGTTTCAAGCCTGCTGACAAAGTGGTGATACTTTTCACTGTACTGAATTTCTTGCAGGGGCGGGCTTCTACAGTTCCTGATAGGGTTCAATCCTAATCCCTAGGGATTCAATTCAGCACTATTTTGATGATCTGATTTTGGTTACTAAACTGTTGATATTTACAAGAGGAAATGCTTATAATTGCTTCTTTCATGCTAGTCCTTGGTTTATTAAAGTACCCTTTTAGCCTGCTGAAGAGTAGACGCAACAGGCTGTGTTATTTCAAGTTTTCTGCTTTACTGGAAGTATTTAATGAAATGTTTCACCATTTTACAGGAAATGCATTTTGGAAGGCGTCCATGAAATGCTGTAATGTGGTACTTTAATGAAATGCTGATGATATGCTAATGCATTAATTGCTTTGATCTAAAGCCTACATAAAAGATCTTGATTTTCAAACACAACTACTGGTGTGGTCTCCATTATTGCGCCCACTTCGTGTCTCAGTGGATGAGTGTGTTAAGTAGCTGCTTTACACGTAAGCCCCTGGCTGCCTTCCTGCTCGAGCCAAGCTACCCACCGGAGAACTGGTGGTCCCAGTTCCTACAGTTTCTTATCAGGAAACTGTGTGGCTACAGCAACGGGGCAGGTGCTTGCAGGGCACCGCGTTCATCATAGTATATTCATAGGTTATCAATTGGTATGGTCAACGCTTGTAAATGTGGCAGTGCACTGGGGGGTGCCACGCCAAAGCTTGTAGTAAGAGGCCTATGATGGTGCCTATGGCAGCAAAAAAACAGGTAACAGCAGTAGTGAGGCCTACTAATTGCAGATCATAACACAGGGCTTCATATAGGGCTTCATATGCGGGGAGTCGTGCTTCTTGAAAGACTGCATCCGTTTGTGCGGCAACAGCAGGAAGACAAAAGGAGGACACATGTAGTATGGGTAGTCGGTCATTCCTATGTGAAACGTGCTAAACCAATTTTCCTTGCAGGAGAGGGTAGACGGAGGGCGGACTGCGGGGGTCTCAATGTTTCCTTCCATGGATGAGGGGGGCATCACCTCAATCAGCTTAGGGGCTACATGCCAGATTTACTCAGAAGTCACACCTCAACGCCCTCAGTGGTCATCCTGCACCCGGGGGGGGAATGATTTAGTCGACTTGGGCAGAAGGGTCCTGTTGGAAGAAATCATCTCAGCAGCAGGGTGGCTGGCGAAACTGTTAGCGGATTGCACTATAGTGTGGTCACAGCTGATACTGAGGCTTCAATGGAGGGGGGATGAATCAGTCAGGGTGTTGAATCATTCGTTAAAGAGAGTCAACAATAAAATAGACAAGCTTTTTCGAACTCCTCACCTGCAGAGTATACCTCATGGGTGCATTTGGGGGGAACAGTTCTACTTGCGGGATGGGGTCCACTTGACAGAGTCAGGGAACGCCCTATTGATAGGGAACATACTGCCATGGGTAGGAGGTTTTGCTAGGAGCGTATGACCTTTCAGTGTAGGCAGTTGGGGGGGCCAGATAGTCGGTCATCTATGCTGGCCTGTGGCGGTGAGGTCATAATCGGTGAGCAGCAATTTAAGGTCCTTAGGGGGCGTCAGCATTCTCGAATGGGGTCGCCAGGGGGAGGGGCCAATGGTCTCTCCCAAAACTTCAGGGGCAGGATATGCGCTTGGTCGGGAGGGTGCGGGGGAGGGAGTCACGCTTTCCTCAGGCTGGTAGCCACCCCGCACATACACTATGACGTCATCAAATGGCACGAGTGTAAGGACCCTCCTGTTATGGTTAAATGGAGTTTGCGGTGCGTACGAGGGTAACCAGGAGAGGTACGTACTCTCCCGGTAACTAGGCCCTTGTTGCGCATGCGCACTCGTACGTGAGGGTGTACCTGGGTAAAGGATCTGACACCGGTTAACGACCTTGCTGTAGGACCAGAAATTATTAGAATGCAAAATTGATATGTAGGATGTTAGATTCGGTTAGGAAACACGCTGTATTAGACATTTGTTAAGGTTAGCCCATCATACATGTCTAACTCGCTGTAAATCTAATCTCTGAATTTTGCATTTAATAATTATGTAAATAATGTTATTTTAATTTTGATTTGTTTTCATATTTTATTAAATACGGCCGGGTGGTCGCGAGACCCCCTGCCTTCCAAAGAGTTCTGTTGTGTGTCTGATAAGTGTTTACTATAGTTTGCATGATAAGGCGGGGTGGCCGGCAGTCCCAGACCATGAGGAAAGGGGGAGCCGCTCGGCCCCCACGCACACATGGCTGGGCCCGGCCCCCCTTCACCGCCCTGATTGGTCCGTGGGTCCCGCCGTTGACCCAGAAGCTGGAGAGGTGGCCGGCAGTCCTAGACCATGTGCTATCTGTGTCGGAAGTGCCGCTCTCGAGTGGGTGCTTCCCATTTATTGACGCTGTAGGCCACGCCTGGCTCGCCAATGACGTGTGGCTGTGTTTCTGGCTTTCTGCCGGAAACACAGAAACGCTGACCACTACAACACGCATATAAATGCGAAAGCATGCTGCTTTGTAACTTTATTTCTAACATTGCAATCACCACCCCATCATGGACCGGACTGTTGGCTGTATTTATTTAAACGTCAAAACAACATTGCAGTCTCAATTTAAAAGTTCCCATCCTGTTGTTTATAGAGCATCCATCAGTGTGAACATGGCGTTAAAAGATACTTATGCGCAGACCTACAAAAGATGAACGAAAGAGTGAAGCAAGTCGAAGTTGTGACTAAATCCCTAGTAGAAGACGTGTCTGAGCTACAAGTAGAAATGGGAAAATTGCAAGCGGATAACAAAACACTTAGAGAGAAGCTGGACGATCAGGAAGGACGCTCCCGGAGGAACAACGTCCGAATATTAGGAGTGCCGGAGTCGGAAACCACAGGAGCTATGAACCTCTATGTAGAGGATATGATCAAAAACCAGCTCCAACCCAAAGGTCTCTCACACTTCTTCTCTGTGGAAAGGGCCCACAGAGTGCCAGGAGGGAAGCCGAAACCGGGGGGCCCGCCGCGGCCGATAATAGCGAGACTCTTTAACTTCCGTGACCGTGACGCCGTTTTGCAGGCGGCTAGAGTGGCGCCGGCCATCCAAATTCAGAACTCTAAGGTATCCTTTTTCCCACACTACACGGCGGAAGTATCGCGGAGAAGGAGGACTTTTCTCGAGGTTGAAAAGACGCTGCGAGAAAAAGAACTGCCCTTCTCAATGCTGTTTCCAGCCCGGCTTCGGATAGTAGCTGACAAAAAAGTCTGGTTCTTCGACACCCCTGATGCGGCCAGGGACTGGCTTGAAGGATGGCGCACATCAGGACCTCCACGCAGAACTCACAGACCAAACCACGGACACGGCGACGACAGCAGGACCGGATCACAGACGTCAGGCAGAGGAGGCGCGGGCAAATCACCGACACAAGAACTTACTGAGGCCGACGGAGGAGAATAACTCGGAACGTCCGGTGCGAAAATGGCCGCTGTCTTTTGCTAGTTGAACTAATTACTTTGCAGTCGCGGCTGGACGCTGGCCTGGGTAGCCCGGACGAGTGCAGGGTTGCCGCCTGCCTGGGAAGACGCACTCCCCCAACACGCTAGTACTCTGGTTTTGGGATGGGTAAAGCACTCTTCTCAGTTGGGGTGGCGGGCAGTTGAAAGTCCGTTAAGCAGGGAGGCAGGGAGGGGCGGGAGAGGGGGGGTTGTTTCGGAATTATTAGAAATCCACATGTAAGGTCAGTATGTACTGTTTTACTTCTGAGCTGCTTAGCAATAGTAAGGAATTCACAAACAAGGTTGAGATATGATGTTTTACATTTGCGCCACTTAGCTGATAGGAAGGAGCAAAGAGTTCAGGTCACGAACCATGATGGGCACACACATAACTACATAACTACATATGGCGGACGACCCGATACGTAGTGCGGAGGGGGTAGAGCCATGATCACAAGGCTCCCCCCTACGAATACTGACGTGGAATGTGAGAGGCCTGGGAGATAAGGTGAAACGCGGACTGGTATTGACCGCACTGAAGAGGCAGAAGCCTGTCCTAGCAATCCTGCAAGAGACACACTTGACGGGGGGGGGGCATCCAAAACCCTGGATAGGAGAGGGTACAAAATGATAGTACATTCAGAATTTACTCCAGGATCTCGGGGTACTGGCATTTTAATTCAGAAATCCTCACAATTCATTCCACTAAGCACCCAGACTGACAGATAGGGGTGTTTTGCGGCCCTGCAGGGACAGTGGGAAGGGAGGCTCATGAACCTAGTTTCAGTATACATCCCCCCGGCGCTCCACTCAGTGAAGCTCCCGGCACTAGGTGAATTTTTATTGACCCTACCCGAGGGAGATGTCATTCTTGGAGGAGACTTCAATGCCACAATAGATACGCAGCAGGATAGATTCTCGGCAATGGCACTCACTGGGGGACCTTCCCGCCTCCAACGATTCTTGACAGCTATGGGTCTAATCGATATATGGCGACATGCTCACCCTCAGGAGCAACAGTACACCTTCCACTCCACTGTCCATGGCAGCCTGTCAAGAATCGACTACTTCTTAGCGCTGGGCGATGGTATACAACACGTAGACGCCATAGACATTCATCCAAGGGGTATATCAGATCATTCCCCAATCACCCTCACAGTTTCCACCCAAGAGAAGTCTCGTAAACGAATCTACCCCATACATGCCGTGTACTTTAAGGTCCCTAAGGTTAGGAGAGCCCTCAAAAAGGCGACAACACAGTACTTCACGGAAAATGTTGCCTCGGTGCGCTCCTCGGAGGTGCTATGGGAAGCATATAAGACGGTACTAAGGGGCCAAGCCATAAACTCGATCACGGGCTACAAAAGGGAAAAGACAGCCGAGCTAACCAGACTAGAATTGACACTGCGAGATATGATAGCAGCGCATGAGACACACCCCACGCCAGACACGTCCCACGCACTACACCTCCAACAACAAATGTACATGGATCATGTTTGTAATCAAGTTAAGGGGCAAATAACTGACACACAGAACAGGATTTATGATGTGGGGTATAAGGCGAGTAAGATGTTGGCATGGCTGGATAGGAAGGGGGGAGTTCCAGAGGTATCCAACAAATGAGGGACGGACTAGGAGAGGTACACACAAGCCCTGAACGGAAAGTAGAGGCACTCGCAGCACACTTCGAAGAGGTATACACCCCAGAGCGGGAAGTATCAGCAGAAATGGCTAGGGCGGCATTAGAGCCGATTGAGATCCCGGCACTGCGTCCTGAGACAGCAGCTGAGTTAGATGCAGACATAACTACGGAAGAGGTCCACATGGCTATACGTACACTGAAGCCCAGCAAGGCACTTGGACCAAATGGCATCCCTATAGAGTGGTACCAGACAACGCCGGAGAGGTTAAGTAAATACCTACTGGCTATGTACAAGGAGTGTTTAGAGAAGGGCGTGCTTCCACCATATCAGAGAATGGCCACTATAGTAGCAATCCCCAAACCGGGGAAACCACCAGAGGATTGCTCCTCATACCGCCCTATCTTGTTACTTAATGCAGAAGTTAAAATCCTGGCCAAAATCCTGGCTACCCGACTTATGCCACATCTACCCGACCTCAAACATCCAGACCAATCCGGATTAATGCCTCACAGAAATACGGCGCTGAATCTACGCCGAGTGCACGGGGTGCTGGCAAGGGCGGAATCGATCCCTGAGCAAGCGGTTATACTGGCCTTGGATGCGAAGATGGCCTTTGACCTCGTAGAGTGGAACTATCTGTTTGAGGTCCTTGCCTGTCTGGGTTTTGGCTCCAAGTTTATAGCATGGGTTAGGCTATTGTACACTGACCCGGTTGCACAGGTGGTGGCAAATGGCCACATCTCGCGAACATTCCCTTTGGGGAGAGGCACCCGCCAGGGCTGACCCTCTCACCATTACTCTTTGCAATCGCATTGGAACCATTAGCTACTTTGATACGAACAACGCCACTACTGAAAGGAATACATTGGGCGGAGGGCTGGGAGGACCGGCTCTCCCTATACGGGGACGACATGCTGGTGTACCTAACGGACCCAGAACATGGGGTGCCGGCGCTCCTGACTCTCTGTGATAACCACGTCAAGATATCGGGCTACACGTTAAATTGGAATAAATCAGTGATGTATGTTTTGAAGGGCCCTGTCCCGACACTGAGTGCACGATTGCCCCTTAAGGGCAGCTGGCTCTTCCTTTAAATACTTGGGCATCCATGTTACAAGGGACCCAACGGAATTTAAGCATAAGAATCTGACGCCACCCATGGAGCGACTTAAGCAGGACGTTAAGTTCTGGGTGGGGCTGCCTCTAAAGCTGTTGGGTAAAGCGGCACTTTATAAAATGATGTCTCTGCCCCGCTTCTTATATATACTTGAGAACACGCCATACCCGGTGGCACCAGGATACTTCAGGAAGATAGCGGCATTGGTGTCAAGACTTCTATGGGAAAACCGCCCGGCAAGCATTGCGCAGGCCAAATTACATAGGGGATGGTTCGACGGGGGAATGGCGTTGCCTAATCTGAAATTGTACTACTGGGCAGCACAACTGAAACCCATTAATCAATGGATCCATGCTCCGCAAAATGACCCGGCATTCCAGGCAGATAGGGCGCAGATCGGCACAAATTGCCTGCTGGCCCCGATGTACGATCAGCGAAGAGTGCGTAAATTGAAGGGACCCACAAGACTTACTGCAGCGCTATGGCACGCAGCGACAGCGGCGCTAGGCTGGAAAGGGAGAATAACCAAACTTACACCACTGTGGGACTCCCAAGCCCTAGGAAACCTGCGGAACAGCAGAGGCTTCTCCCATTGGGATACTATAGGGATATCTACGGTGGGTGACCTATGGGGAAAGAGTGAGGTGATTCCATTTGACCGATTGAGGGAACTATACGGCCTGGGGGTGAGGGAGTCATACCGATATGTTCAGATACGACACGCATTGCTCGCTGCAATCTCCCCTGAAATGGAGGTGCCAGAATCCTCCCCGCTTGAGGATCGCCTCCTCACAGATTTCATGACTGAACGTGCAACATCACTTACATACCGCAAATTACTCAACAACTTGTCGGACCCAATGACTCCATTGAAGGAGGAATGGGAGGGTGACGTCAATGCTATGGACGAACACGAATGGAATGAGGCGATGGCGTCACCAAAAGAAGGTGGCATCTCTGCGAGACTAAGACTCGTACAGCTTAAAGTCTTACATAGGGTATATTACACAAGGACGACACTGCACCGCATTTACAGAGCACAACACCCCTATTGCCTTCGTGGATGTGGGGAGGAGGGCATGTTCTTTCACACAATATGGGATTGCCCACGTATCCAGGAATACTGGAGACAAATAATGCGGACTATATCACAGACATTAGGGACCTCCCTGGTTCCCGAGCCACGAAAATGCCTGCTAAATATATGGGACCCCAATGATTTGTCCAGGCATGGTCAACTCTGGGTTACTTTAGGCATGATAATAGCTAAGCGAGACATTGCGCAGCGCTGGGGGGCGGCGGAAGTACCAACGAAAACACAATGGTGCTTGAACATGGACAGGGTGATGGTAACGGAAAGGGCGGTATCCTCTGGCCGGGCCTGCCCAGGGAAATGGAATAACATTTGGACTCCATGGAATGTATACAGAGGGGAGATCTGTGATCCCTTAATGGAGGACGATCAACCAACGTCGGACGAGGAGGGGGAAGAGGACTAGCATACTCCAAAGGTGTCCTAAGGGTAGGGAGATCACGGATCACGGGGCAGACCTAGGATTTAGATGAAAAGGAGTGGAGGGAATAGAAGGGGGAGATACCTAGGGAGCTACATCCAGGAGAGCCCACTCACTCCTATCATTACGTTTCTGTGCAGACTCTGAGGGAATTGATATAGGTATACGCGGTGGGAGCACTACTTGACACAGCTAATGCGGATAATAACTGATAATGGACGACCGCAATGTGATTTCCAAATGTTTTTTGTTGTTGTTTTTGTTTAAAAATAGAAAACCAAAACCTGTATAGATCGGGCTACTATCGCGAACTATGTGGCTTTTTAATGTATTTTGTAGTTACTACTGCCAAAGCAATACACCTAGTTTCCAGCTTTACCCTGTTGAACTGTAACTATAAGAATGTGATTGCGGCCGGCCCCACGAGTTGTAGGCCAACGGCTGTGTGAAACTGAAAGGTGCAATAAAGGTTTTAATTTTTTTTTTTTTTTAAAAAGACACTTATACAGCTCGCAACAATGATAAGGATCTTAAGCACTAGGCTACCTTTCTCTTTATTTTACCACTGCAGTCTCCAATTTAAACACCTCTGAAAACTATTAAAAAAATTCACAGGACTCCAAGCTTCATGGCGCACCATTCTTTCTTCCTACGAGAACAAGGTGTGAACACTCTTCAAACAGGTGTAAAGGTTCCATATGCCACAGCAACACTGACAACTGTCTTAAATTCAAAGCTGAGGTTCAGTTTATTATAGGATTGCTGTTTCCTTTCATAGCCGATTGTGAAACATTGAAAACGTTTAGGCCACTCCAGACCTTGTGGCACACCATTTTCTTGTTTTTTATAAATAAAAAAGTGTGTATTTAATTGAATCTGCTTGCTAGCCCTCCTTCTACTAAGACACTGTGTTTTACTGCCACATAAGAAATGGCGTTCCTTTCTTTTCCTTTTCTATGTCTGTCTGGAGCAATTAAAACACATTTTAATTCTAAAACGCAGTGTATTTTCTAATTCAAATAACTATTTTGGTCTCAAAAGATATATTTTTATTTGCAAAACACCTTGTGTGAAAATCGATTTACCTGTTTTTTCTTATGTGCAAAAATATGTATGTGCTGTTATTTGAGGTTGCCTCTTGTTAGTGCATTTTGATAACAAAAACAAAGGCCTTTCTAGTGTGATCTATATATTTCGGACTAGAAGGATTTATTTCTATCACAAATAACAAGGGAACTACAAAACATAGCAATAAAATCAACTATAAGTTACAAAGTAAGTTGTCAACTGTCATTTGCTGTTTTAGGTTTGATATTCATTTGGTTTTGGAAATCTTTTAAATGGTAAATAAACGTACATTTATCCTTTAATATTTGTATTCCAAATACATTAATATGTACAACGCTGGTTCCAATGCTTGTTATTATTTGTGTTAGTTACAGGAATAGGAGGTTACTGCAGCCAATGAGCTGTGAGAAGATTTACATGGAGGGGGTGCCTGAATCCCTTGCATGCTTCAAGAGAAAGCTGTGGGGTCCCCCCCAGAGATCTGTCTGCCCAGAGACCAGAGCTCTACTGACACGTCATCATGTCCTGGACCCCCCTCCTCCTCCTCGTGCTCAGCGCCCTCTGTGCAGGTCAGGGTGGAGCACGATCAGTGCTCGTGCACCTAACACACATAACACTTAGCGTTAAAAATGTCTAACATATTACTTTGAATGAACGTTTTTGTGATAACAGCATTTTATCATTGCAGGCGGTGCTGCCCAGTTTGTGCTGACCCAGCCGTCTTCAGCGTCAGTGACCCCCGGACAGACGGCCAGACTACCCTGCGTTATGAGCAGCGGGTTCAGCGTCAGCAGCTATAGGATGTACTGGTACCAACAGAGACCAGGGAGTCCCCCCAGATTCTTGCTGCATTATTATTTAGAATCGGACAAGGGCCAGGGCTCCGGGGTCCCCGCTCGGTTCTCGGCCTCCAAGGACCACTCCAGTAACACCTTTCACCTGCTCATCACCGGGGCCCTGGTAGAGGATGACGCAGATTATTACTGTCAAGCATATTATGGCACCACTGCTCAGTGTCACAGTGACAGAGAGTGAGGAGGAACTGAGACAAAAACACCCAGTGAAATCTCTTCCCCTTGGGGGTCTGTTGTCTAATGCCAACTCCGAGCAGCTGGGAGGGGGATGGGGCTGCTGACAGCTGATGACACAAACTGTGAAAAGAACTACAGAAAGTTGCAACATGTGCACAATCTCAGAGGAAGTTTTAGGTCCCTGTAACAAATGTAGCAGGCTAGGATCGCTGAGACAAACTTTGGGGGGGTCTCTGTTGGGTAGTGGAGCTGTTCCACAAAACACTTAAACTTAATAACTAAATAAGAACAGGCAGCTAAAGTAAAGTGACTGGCAGATACACCAAAAGTATAAAATTCATTAGCGAAATTTATTTTCTTCCTCCCAACTGGGTTACAATCTAAAACATAATAAAAAACAATTAAAAAACCACCTCAAATGGTGATGCAATAGATATAGTTACAGTCAAAGTAAAAAAAGTCAACGCGGCGTTTCGGTGCTAATCAATCTTGACACCTTCATCAGGACATTAAGGACATTTGACTCCGTATCTACAAATTAAATACCAGTGTTTTAGCATCATTGTATGCTTTGTTGGTTATTGTTACACACACCCTGCTCTTCTTGTGTTTTAGTTTAACATTATTCGTCCTACTAGACCCCTTCTATTTTGTCACCCCATTCTGAGGAAATGCTAATGTTATCTAAACAGAACACTGATATTACCCGTAATCCATTGGGTCCACCCGTAATCTATTGGGTCCACCATCATATTCCTATAAAGTGTTTATGGATGTACCTGTATTTTGGGTTAAAAGAGCTTTTCAATTGCTTTCCAACTCGCTGTGGGCTTCTCTGATAATAATCACAGTCTTTTGAGCTACAAAGGTACAAAAACAATGGTACCCCATTACTTCTTCCTATTCATATGGGTATCTTACAGGTTGTGCATATAGTTAATTAGGTTGTTATTTACCTTACAGATAAAATATAGTGCCTTCTATGTGCACGGAGGAGCCACCGTTGTTGATGGGAGTAGCTTCTTGGATACTTTTTCTTTGTGAAGAAATTCGGGTGCAAGTCAAGAACAGATCATTATTATAGCTCAACAGGATAATTGTTTACCTAGTCTCTGTGTTAGACTGCAAAGACATCTCCATTACAGGGAATTAATCAGCATACATGCAGTTGATATATTTGCATCAAGCACAGATCATGACTACAGCCCCTTCCCCTTTTTTTCGCTTATATCCATAGATATCTTCTTTTCTGATCATGAAAATATCCGGATGATCGGTCAACATCAATTGTCTGTACCTATATACCCAACTGATACAATAGTTGGTGAGTATTTATCTAGACGATATGTATCAAAACGTCAGCTTTTACAACTAGGTAATATTAGCATTGGACTAAATAGACGTGATCTTTATGTATATAGGTCACGAGGAAAAAGTATCCAAGAAGCTACTCCCATCAACAACGGTGGCTCCTCCGTGCACATAGAAGGCACTATATTTTATCTGTAAGGTAAATAACGACCTAATTAACTATAGGCACAACCTGTAAGATACCCATATGAATAAGAAGAAGTAATGGGGTACCATTGTTTTTGTACCTTTGTAGCTCAAAAGACTGTGATTATTATCAGAGAAGCCCACAGCGAGTTGAAAAGCAATTGAAAAGCTCTTTTAACCCAAAATACAGGTACATCCACAAACACTTTATAGGAATATTATGGTGGACCCAATAGATTACGGGTGGACCCAATGGATTACGGGTAATATCAGTGTTCTGTTTAGATAACATTAGCATTTCCTCAGAATGGGGTGACAAAATAGAAGGGGTCTAGTATGACGAATAATGTTAAACTAAAACACAAGAAGAGCAGGGTGTGTGTAACAATAACCAACAAAGTATACAATGATGCTAAAACACTGTTATTTAATTTGTAGATACGGAGTCAAATGTCCTTAATGTCCTGATGAAGGTGTCAAGATTGATTAGCACCGAAACGCCGCGTCGACTTTTTTTTACTTTGACTGTAACTATATCTATTGCATCACCATTTGAGGTGGCTTTTTAATTGTTTTTTATTATGTTTTAGATTGTAACCCAGTTGGGAGGAAGAAAATACATTTCGCTATTGAATTTTATACTTTTGGTGTATCTGCCAGTCACTTTAGTTTAGCTGCCTGTTCTTATTTAGTTATTAAGTTTTAGGGGTCCATTACGATGTCGGGCGGTTTGCCTCCGCCAGGCTGGCGGTGGCAAACCGCCCGACATCGCAAGCCCAAATCCCCCCGCCATATTAGGATGGCGGAGGGGAAGGTGGCGGTGCAAAATACCGCCCGCCTGTTTTCCGCCCCGGTCGCCTTGCGGCCGGGGCGGAAAACGAGTAACATGCAGGCGGTGTCTGTTAGACACCGCCCGCAATATTACAATGGGCATTTTTCAAAGCCTTTCCATGGCGGCAATGCTGCCACGGAAAGGCAGGCGGTGATTGCTGCGGGGGCCCCCTGCAGGGCCCCCAGGTTGCCACCACTGTCGGGGGGCACATGGGGGGTACCTATGGTACCCCCCCACCTTTGCATATGCAAAGCGGCGGGCACCGCGCGGTGCCTGCCGCTTTGCATATGCAAATGCAAAAAAGCATTTTCAGCATTGTGGCGGGCGGTGCAGAGTGCACCGCCCGCCACAATGCTAAAACTACAGGATGTGCCCGCCACTGTGGCGGGCACATCCTAATTCCCCCCACGGGACCCCCGCCCTTATGGCGGGCGGTCCCGTTCTCCGATAGGGTGGCGGGCAGACTAAGTCCGCCCGTCATCCTAATGGGCCCCTAAGTGTTTTGTGGAACAGCTCCACTACCCAACAGAGACCCCCCCAAAGTTTGTCTCAGCGATCCTAGCCTGCTACATTTGTTACAGGGACCTAAAACTTTCTCTGACTAAATATCCCCCTCCCTGGTACATATAACAGGGGAACCTCCCATTTCTTTGAGTCACAATCTCAGAGGGTCTGAAGTTTTTTTTTCTTCTTTTTCCCGCAAGTTCAATGAGAGTTTAAAAAAATCACAGTCTTGATAAACTTTATGAAGATTCTGAAGTTTTTTTGTAAAAAATTTCATTTATGATACACAACAAATACAATTACAAGTCACATCTCACAGTTCACAGTTATATCATCGCTAATTTACATGAACAGCACTATGAAAAAACCAGGACCATTTGAATTATATGGCAGGGGAGGTCCAAATTATGTGGCAGGGTTGATTAAATGAAGCAGCAAGAAAAAAATAATTATGTGACATAATGTTGCACATTATCGTGCTGTAATTTTGACATATTTTAACACCAAGGCACACATATCACATCATTAGTACAGGATTGTAACCCATAATCAGCTATAAGCAAAATATAGATGACCAGTCAAGCTTTGTGAAGGATCTTCCACTGCGTAGCAACATGTCACCATGTTTTAGTAACTTTTGGACCCTTTGAGCTAGTAATAAAACATGTTTGTTAAAATTGGTAAATTATGCAACAAACGATTGGTTGAGTGGCAAATCTGGTTAATCATAACTATGCAGAAAAATGCTGCAAGCTCCTAATCATATATTTCCAGTGTGTAAACTAGGGGCGGACGGCTCTGCCGGATGAGTTCGCAGAGTTTTACCCACTCCACGTTGCACTGGCAACGCAGATTTCTGACAAAACTCCACCAACTGATGCGTGGCAATGTGTTTACTTGCATGCAGCTTGCCAACATTAAGTTGGCGAGCGAGAATTTGCCTCAGATAACACAATTCTTTGGGGATAGAATGCCAACTGGCGAAATTTTCTCAACACGGGCAATCACGGCAGGTTACGACTGTTTGCACTGAAAAAGCTCCAGCTTGAGTAGAATATCTACCCAAGTGGCAGAAGGAAGCAGCTCCCTCTGGCATGCTGCACTGTGCTGTTTACACTGATTTTACAGTGTGAGACAAGCTCCCAGCTCTAAAAATCAGCGCAGCATGACTAATTCCATCTGCTCACAGAACTCAACGGAATCGCATTGATTTTTTATGTAACTCCACAGAATTCCGCTGAGTGAAAATCCTCGAGTTCAGCCAACCCTAGTGTAAACCCAATCCGTGTTTATTTTAAACTAGAAAAAGAAATAGCCAGGGCATAGGGAAATCCAAAGACTAGCGGACAGAAAAAAATGTTATTCATAAAATACATAGTATGAATTCACAGGTTTAAATTTCTGAAGTCATGTTAAAAACATATAACAAGGGAAAACATTAGTTTATTGTTTGTTTGGGAAAGAATATCTCTACAAAGATCTGCATTTTATTTGGACAACTTGCTTGCAAAAAAGATTTTTAGAGAACATTCTATTAACCCCTTCCATGCTGATGACGGCCCCCGGCCGTCATGCATCACGGTGGGCGTGTGCTGATAACGGCTGGGGGCCGTCATGAACCTGCCCACTCTCTAAATCGCCCGCACAGGCGCAGAATCGCGGCCGCGCCCAAGGGGTTAAAAAATAAAGTAATATCTGTGCAACCAAAGTCATGTTGGCCTATAGGGCAATGAGACAATGCCAGATGTGCTTGTCTCACAAGTCAGTGTGAGAGTCGTTTATGTTTGTTTGTTGCCCTGTTTTTAGGTCTGTTGGGCTGGTTTTACTGTACACTTGCCTGACATTAAAACAAACATTGCTGGCACTAAGCTCAAATCCCTGCAGCCTTCCAAACTTTCCGAAGCTGCCCTGATTTGTAAAAGTTGACCAATTGTTAGCTATCTAATTCACTAATGGGCAGACCCTCCAGAATTTCACAATTTGGAAAAAAAATCATAAAATCAGCAGTTTTGTAAAAAGGCCGCGATTTGTACAAAACTGCCTGCGAAATTTGGAGACCGTAAGCATTTTTTTCCTCGAGGTTATGAAAACACACCAGATATTGTTAGGCATGTATTGCATCTCTGGTGGCAGTGAACTCGTGCTGACCTCTGAATTCTTATCATGAAGAAGCTGCAGCAGCCGTCTCTCTCGCGGATCAAATGTTACTCATGGGGGCAGCTGCCCGCTTCTGCGTGCGGGATGAATCACAACCACAGACTAATGTCTGCACAAAACACTAAAAGGCCAAGTAGTTTGCAAAAAATGCACCATAGAAATACCCTGTGACATATAAGCTTAGAGAAATATCAGGGTGCAGCCAAAAAGAACAAAATCCTGTTCTGCAGGTCACATCTGAGGCAAAACAGATGATTTTTCCATGCCTGAACTCTCCACATAACTGGCTTATAATTTTACTGAACTCCTTAGTTAAATATGTAAATTATCGGAGAGATGAGTATAACATTACAAGCAACATCATGGCTGCATCTGAAAAGTCACAGACATTGTAACGTGCAGAAATAAAAAAAACGTGCATTGAGATCAGCAAATACAGAAATAGCAGACAAAATTAACTTTCAAACATTCCACAAAACCCACAATTGCTTGGCAAATAAAAAACAGACCAAAACAACATGTTGCATAGCGTGTGCACATTGTATGTATCTAAAAATATAGATATATTATTTTTGAAAGCAGGGGACCCCTATATATTAGACAAATTTTACTTGCTATACATAGGGAGGTAACTTAGGTTGAAAAAGGTCTATAGCCAAGTACTTAAATCTTATAAAAACAGTTTGATATTTCTAATGGTAAGTTTCCAGTGTTATAAGTGAAAAGGTCACCAACAGAGCCAATTTAGAAACAAATTATTTCATTTATTTATTGTAGAAATTAGTTCCAAAAATATATATATCTTTTTTAGTAATATTTTTGTAGTTTTTAAAAATGATTTTTTCTTATTTTTGTATACAGTTTGTTAAATCATTGATAATTCATATACATTCATTCTGCAAATACTTTTAAACACACAGTGAATAGGAAAAGACAAAAGATGTTAGCAATACGGCAAGGTGGATCACGACGCGCGTTTCGGCCAAGTAGCCTTCTTCAGGTGGCCGTGTATTGCTCTGAAATTTTAAAAAAATATTACATATAAGACTCAGACACTATAACACACTGGACCATATATTACACACAACTATTTACACTATCTCATAAATACCACGCAGTTTATATACATTTTTTAAAAATAACAGAGAGACAAATATATAGTTACATATTGTCCACAATAGGTGCATCTCATCATAACTCCATACCATCGTATGTACAAGTGAAATTATTGTATTGATGTTCAGAGATATATATTCTATATTTTCATCCTAGATAATACTGCAGATTAAGTTTATAAACTTCATTTTTGACATCCTTTTGACACCATTTTGGCACCATTTTGACATAGCACTTTTATGTGTAACAACCTTATCTTCTATATCCAGATTTGTGAATTTGACATAGCTTTTCCTTACTTTTACCCTTCTTTCACGTTTTATAATAAGACAGGTACATTCATGGATATACTTAATATTTATGCGACCAGGGAAGTCCGGATATTGGTACTTACACTAGAACGGGTTGTAAATATATACAAAAAGTCACTTACTTGGAGGCTATTTTAAGGGATCTTCGAATAGCCACACTTTACTAATTGATGCGTTTTCTATTTCTGTTTAAAATTGTGTACCTATTAATGAAAGAATAAAAAATTGCCATGTAATGACTGGATGATTAGAAATATAAATTGCAACGGAGAAGGGCAGCTGATCATAGAGAATCTACCTATAGTATCACGATACTGCCAGAATGTATGGAAATGGCCGTCCCAACGGTGAGTGTCCGGGTAGAAAGCTGTGGATAGATATAATGAGAAGGTGCTTGAATAGTGTTTCTATTGAGGATTGATTCACAAAAATTAATGGTACTGGTCATTGGTTTATACCTGATTTTATAATTTATTTGCTTCTTTGATTATCTTTGATCGTGGATAGCGTCTCTTTATGAGTAATTTGCTGGATAGGGTAGCTTTCAAGTAGTTTTCACTTAGGGGTTGATTTCTTTAGCAACGATATTCTAAATATAACATAAGATAGAAATCGTTAGAAGTTCACTAGGTGATATGTAATAGACTATAGGTACGATATAATACAGCTAGTCCGGTTTTTTATGCCTGCCTAGAAGCCAAGGATATGCTCGGGTTTTTAGATGGATTCAGGGCGAGAATTATGTATATGCAGAGCGATCTGCTATCCTGTTCTATGACAAGTATTTCCAGGTATTACAGTGTCTCATTCTTTAACGTGGTAAAATGAGACAGAACGATCGGTGCAGTTATATCGGCTATCCGGTTCTAATTAAAAATCGGCAATAATCAGCGCTATATGAAGCGTGCGACTAGATGAGAGGTCGAGACTGATCATATTTACCTAGGCAGTCAGGAATTCAGGTGGACAAGAGGCTCAGTTCTATCTTTTTAGGGTCCGTTTCTGGGACTACGGAGAGGAGAAGTAGATATGCAAAGAAATGCGTTAATAATTACTCGACAGTTCTTTAACGGAAGAAAGCGTTAATAGTTACTCGACACTACTTGCACACATATACGTGGTCGCGGGTGGATAGTCTTACCGATTCACAACGTTGGTGACGGACAGGAGCCTCTTGGTGTTAATGCTGCATCTCGGCTGGTCTGGCGTGATGTGTGATGTCTTGCTGGATGTAAACATTTGTCACTCCAGCGGCGCCTATTATATATAGGTCGTTTTGATTGGGTCAGGCATAGGTGCAGTATCAAACATAGAAAATGGACTAGGGTCGCGTCAATATGACGTGGCTTAGAGGTACTCGCCTCGGTAAGAGATGACTAACCGATATGTTTGTTGAATAAAGGCTCGGCACGCCTAGTCTATGAAAATAGAAAGCGGGCTAGAAAAGGGGTTGATTGTTAAGCTACATAACAGCCAGGAGGCTATAGATGACTGACCAATAGGTGTATTGAATCAAAGCTCAACGCGCCTAGGCTATGGAAATAGAAGGTTATGGAAATAAAAGGCGGACTGGAAAAAGGTGTTTTTGATGTTAAACTAAATAATAGCCAGGAGGCTATTGCTATGTAAATTATGTATACAGTATTATTAGGTGTGTAATGGCAATAATACATGTAAGATGTAAGTTATAAATGTGCATAATTAAATTAAATTAATGACGCTGAAAAATGCGCGTCTAGTGTTTTAGATCACAGTTCTTTAGGTCACAGTTCTTCCGTTTTGGTTATAACCCAGTCAATCGCGGAGTGGGCAGTTTTAATTTCTTTTAGGTGGCATGCATTTCAAATGGATAAGATGAGATGAAGGTCAGAGAATACAAATAATTTGGCCTTAGATCTGTATTACTACGAGCTTAAAACGTGAAAGAGTGGTAATTACATAGGTGATAAACATAAGTTCTGTTAGACATCTCATCATTAGTGTGTGCATGTTGACCAGGTAGTATATATAATCTTCCCTATATAATTGCATGCTCCCATGCAATTTCTGAATTTAGGCCATTAGTCACCGTATTAAACATAAACATGTGGTAGACCTCTCTTTTTTTCCTTACTTGTTCACAGCAGAGCTAAAAATATAGATGTCTGTTATGAATTATCTTGTATTAAAAAGACTTTAACTTGTACTAAAAACAACACCACAGAAGAATTAATATGTTCACAAAATTTGACCATTCACCATACTAAATATATTTTATCACCATTTTAAAACGTTTTCTTCTAAATTGAAATGGGAAAATGTATTGATGACTATTACTTAACACAAAGTGAAAAGCGTATTACTCTCAAACATCTTTGAGAGATGCTAGTTTGTCTTTGGTTAACAAATTCACTTGCAAAATACTTTCTGGATTAAATCAGGATATCAACAAACTTGGCAGGTAATGTGTGGGTGATGACAGAAATTCTTTCCAACACTTTTGAGTAGCTTCAGCGTCTATAATAAAACTTTTTTTTAAATGCCTTTTCGTTTTTAAATAGCTTCATTTAAAATATTCAATTTTATATACAAAACGTTAACACAAAGAACAAGATAGGATATGATGCCTCGTTACAAATACTAAATCTAGACACAAAATCCTGCAGTCTTGATATAATAATAACATTTTTACCATCCAGTACAATTCTGTTTTGAGTCTTATTTTTTAATCCACAGCCTGATGGATATTTCATTTGACCAGTTACAAATGGTTTTTACTGGCTACAGTTGTGGATGTGTGTATGTCCTGTGCACGTCCTGGTTTATATGTAGGCGTTACTCTAGAAGCCGATCTGAAACCAAAATGCACTATTTGAGTCTTATAAAAAGTCTTGAGGTGTCCTGGAATCAAATGGAATCTTCTCCATAGAACTTGAGAACGCTTATGCTACCAAATAGATCCAGTGAAAGCTTTTTATAGCTGGTCAACTTGAATTTGCACCAGAGAATGTGTGCATATAGCGCTGCTTAATTTGAGCCGGTGGTTTCCGGTGCCCGGCACCGGCACTTAATCTTCAACTCCGGCACTTATAGCACTGTTGCTTATTCCGTGGGCTGTCTCAGGGGCTCTGAAGTTGATGTAAGGTGGAAATACTGTCAATAACTTCAAGCTAAATTTAAATATTTAGAGAAGGCATGCCAGACTAGAAGAAAAGACCAGAATATTTAAAGTAAAATCATTTGCACGATCAATTAAAGACAGACCACTAACTTTTGGAGCAAAAATGCTGACCGTGCGCTTTTGTGCTTGGCGTAACCTATGCTCCGGACTGTTACCACAAAGGAGAATATAGCAAAAAAACTCTCTCAGACAGTTTATAATGCCTATTTCAAAGTTACATACTCTGCTATATCAGTTTACATTGATTTGAGGTTGAAAAAGAATGATTACAATTAAAAGAAAGTGCAGCAATAATGCCGCTAAATTTCCATTTTTGCGCTGCTAAATTTCCATTTTTATGCCGCTAAATTTGCAAATCTATGCCGCTATATCCTGGGGGGTCTGAATGGGGCCACTTTTATTTTGGTGCCCGAGAATAATTTTGGTCCCGTTCCAACCCGGCATGCAGCCCACATATCACAACAATGTAGTTATGTGAGGATGAATAATTCTCCAAAGTTTACAAAATGGGAGAAGTGAGAAAAATATTACCCAGATTTGGAGGGTGAGGATTGAGGGCCTTATTTATGAGGCCTTACGACGCTGTTGCTTTAATTTTTGTGACACACTGGCAGCGTAAAAAACGCGCCATGATGTGCCCTGTTTACAAAGTTACGCATCTAGGCAGATATGTCACTTTGTAAACTCCTGTGCCACAATTATACCTGTGGCAGGTATAATGAATGCAGAGTGGGCGTTGCCCCGCAAAAAGCCTCTAGAAATGGTGCATTGAAATCTGTAAGATTCCACTGCACAAATTTTATGACGCTACTGCGCCAAAATCTTATGCCTGCCTCACAGCAGGTGTAAGACTGATGCAGGCCCTTTCACATTGGACTTGTCCCTTGTGAAAGGACACATTGCTGGAGTTGCGTCTGTATTTAGACACACCCCAGCAATTCATCATTTTTGCACCGACAGATACGTCAGAAATACTGACGTATCAGTATATGGAGCGCCGTACATTAAATATGGCGCATCCATCCTGTCGCAAGCAGGGCACAGTGAAAACGGTTGCATTGCTGTTTTCAAGCAGCGAAGCAACAGTTTTAATAAATGAGGCCCTGAATCTTTAACCCCCATCAATACTTGTGTACGGCTACCTCTTTTCTCCAATGAGGTCCTTTGAATCCTTCATGCTCCACGTGTTGCCTGTGTTGGAAAGACAAATAGACACACCTTATGCAATGATAACCCTTTTCTCTGTCAATCAGAGATTGTTTATTTTTTATTTGTTTTTGTTTTAATTGATTATCAATTTACTAGGCCCTGCACTTCAATTGTGGTCTGAAGCATCATTTTATCAGGGCTGGGATAGTCTGCTGCACTTATTGCAACCAGCTTCTCCTTGCCTCATACCATAGCTCCGCTGTGATTATTTTAGAGATGAAACTCTAGGGAGAAGGAGAGACAGGAAAGAAAAAATTTGGGAGCCAAGTGGAGAGATTATTTGAGAATATATTGTATAAATTTGTGACATCATAAAGATATTATGACGGCATAATACACCATCCACTGCATGACCAAGGAAAGCTCTGGAGTGGGGGATGCTTTCAAAGAGCCATCAGAACATAGATCCAGAGACAACAGCAGCCTCAGACTAGTTAGAGCATTCATCTATCTAGGACTTGAGACAAATATTGCTGCATCATTCCACATCCCCAGACGACATGGTAGTAATCTGCCTGAGGAGAGACACATAGTGGACACACGTCTGACCGCCTTGGATAAATTCAGGCTATTTGGAGAGAGATACATAAACTCGAGGTACATCATGAAACTTTGTGTATTGAAGGCGTTGGTTTCTATTTTCTCTCTACATATATGGGAATATGTGACCATACATCAGCCCATAATTTTGTCTATCAGTTCATGTCCCATACACTATTCTCATATTGTTATCTACATAAAATACAGGGTCAGCACAGAGCAGAGCACAGAACCTACCTTACTGCCCGTTCCCTCTGTCGAAATCAGTAATGCTTTGCTTCTAAGTGGTTCCTTCCCAGATACACCTCTTGTCTGTCTGAGAGTGTTTGTCAATGGGGCAAACATCAAACACTGCCCACTATGAAGACCAACATCTGTGCAGAGGTCTTCAAAGAAGCTCAAAGCCCATTTTTTAGAGGTCTCCAAACACTTCCAAACACACATCAGTCATACCTTCTCATTGGACCATGTCAGTGTTCTGTGGCCTCCCATAAAAGTCTGGACAGGTATTTCATGAGTTTTAGGAGAAAGCATGCCCACTGTCCAGGATACTTGAATACTTTATCCAGCGTGAAGCAGTGGTCTGCAGAGCCCTGGGTGCCACCAGTGAAGTTGAGCCGGTCCAATTACAAGAAATATAGCGCCCTGATGTCCCAGAAAAAGCATAATCTCTGCTGCCAGTGAGTCTGAGACTCCCCCATCAGGTGCATTTACCGCTGTAGCTGTGCTGCAAGGCACTATGCCTCATCATTAAGGGCCCCATTCCTCTCTTGTCACATCTACAAACGCTCATTCAATGAACCACTTTCCAGCTATTAGCACTCAGGCTTTCCTGGACTTATTATCCAAAGTAAAATCTGGTTCCCCTCTGGACTGTTGCCCCCGCATATTCTAAAAGAAATCTTCTCTGTTATACCACAGCCTGCTGTGTCCCTTTTGAATGAGTCGCTGTCACACGGTTGCGTCCCTAAAGTATTTAAAGATGGCATTGTGGTCCCTCTTCTAAAAAAACCTGGAGCAGACCCACTAAACTCCTCAAATTACCGCCCTATATCCCAGCTCCCCTATTTCGACAAAATCTTGGAGCCCATGCTTGTCTAATTTTGTAAAACAATCTGGCTACTTAGATCCTCATCAGGCAGGATTCCGCCCGCCCACTTCACCGAGTCAGTGATACTGGCAATTCTGGATGATCTGCGCGGTAAAGCAGACATAGGTATCCTACAGGCTTTGGTGCTTCTGGATTTATCTGCCGCGTTTGACCCGGTTGACCACAGGATACTGAAGGACCATGTCAGACTGGCTGGTATCCAGGGCACAGCCTTCAATTGGATTGAATCCTTCCTAGAGGGCCGTACTCAAGCAGTACGCTTGGCCAACTACACAGCACCTAAGCTAACTATGACATGTGGGGTCCCGCAGGGCTCCTCATTATCCCCCCACCTGTTTGATTTGTACCTCCTCCCTCCGATTCTGTCTCTGAAGGAAAGGAATGTGACTACATTCAATTATGCAGATGACCTTCAGCTCACATTCACCATTGATAACTCCCATAATTCAGTTATCAACTTTCAGGAAACTATGCTCTACATCCATCATTGAATGGATCATATTCACCTGAAACTCAATCCAGGGAAGACTGAGCTGCTGTTAACAGGGGGAAGCCAGATCATCTGGGGTCCTCATTATTGGCCAGTGGAACTCGGCTCTCCTCCTAAGCCCTGCACTTCTGTAAAAAGTCTAGTGGGTGATTATCAACAGCGATTTATCACTGAAATCACAGGTAGGCACAGTAGTATCAACCTGTTACTTTCAATTACGAAAGACTCGAAAGTTCAGCTATCTGCTCACTCATGCAGCACTGATACAGGTGGTGATAGCTATGGTACTATCACATTTGGACTACGCCAACTCGATATACCTGGGGATGCCAATCTTCCTGACCAAACGGCTCCAGACGGTGCAGAACCAGGCAGCAAGACTGATCCAACAGCAACCCAGGTGGCAGTCTGCCAGACCTCTTTGAAAAAGATTTCACTGGCTTCCGCTTCCTCAATGGACTGCCTTTAAGACAGGTTGCCTAGTCTTTAAATCATTACATAGTCAGAGCCCCAAATTCATCAATAAATTGCTATCTAGGTACAACCCTTCCTGTAACCTCTGTTCAAAACATCTCCAGTTATTAACTATTCCTAAATTTAAACGGAAACGGCAAGTAGGCTGTCGGTTTGCATACTTGGCTCCACAATTGTGGAACTCGTTCCCCCTGGAGATCCAGTCTTGTACGGAACTACTGAGATTTAGAAAGTTGCTCAAAGCATAATTATTTGAGCAAGCACACCAATAAGGCCCCCATTAGGATGGCAGGCGGACTTTGCCAGCCCGCCACCGTTGCGGAAAACGGGACCGCCCGCGAGCTGAGCCTTGGTCCCGCACTGCTTGTTAGGATGCGCCCGTTACAGTGGCGGGTGCATCATGCATTTTTAACATTGTGGCAGGCGGTGCTCTCAGCACCGCCCGCCAAAATGCTAAAAATGCATGTATGCATTTGCATACACAAAGCGGAAGGCACCGCGCGGTGCCTGCCGCATTGTGTATGCAAATGGTACCCCCGATGTGCACCCCCACACCCCCTTCACTGCGGGCCCCCAAAGTGAAGACCGCATGTCTTTCTTGCCGCCACGGAAAGGTATCTGTTTGAGCCCATCATAATATGGCTGTCGGTGTCTAATAGACACCGCCACCATATTAAACGTTTTCCGCCCCGGTTGCCTTCCGACCGGGGCAGAAAAGCGGCGGACGGTCTTTCCGTCCACCCTGCCATCCTAATATGGTGGGGGGGAATTTAGGTGCAGATGGCGGGTGGATTGCCCCCACCAGGCTGGCGGTGGCGACCGCCAGCCTGGCGGGGTCAATCCACCCGCCATCCTAATGGGCCCCTTAATACTCTCTCCCCGGTTCTGACCAGTCACAGAGTAGCGCCATGAAACATCTTGGTGTACGTGCGCTTTACAAGTTCCTTATAACATTAACATTAACATAGGGGCAGATTGCTCTTCTGAATGTCATCCATCATCTAACTCGACTTCAAATTAGAGAGGTGGAGAGACCTGCAATCCTTTAAAGAAGTTTCCTGTGACCCCGAGAGGAAGGGGTGTGAAAAATACAATAGTCTGAGGAGAATTAGCATTTTGGTGATTGACACTCGACCCATCGGAGACAAACAGCAACTCCGTTTAAAGGAGAAGGAAACATTTGAACACAAATTATATTTAATTGTTAAATAATTATTCTAATACTTTGAAAAAAAAAATATTGAACTGGAATGGAAAGAGAATTTATGTAGCGCGATGGCTACCCAAGGGCGTCCCAGCGCTGTACTTAACTGAATTTAAGAAAATATAAATAACATTATAAACTGAATGTCAAGAATAGAAAATAATTAAAATACATTCTGCAAAGAGCTTTTAAGCAAATAAAATTCACATAAATAAAAGTGTTACTGGGTGTCATTTTTTAAATATATTATCATTATTTAAGAAATTGTATTTATAAATTAAATCCAAACATTTTAATTATTTATCAATGTAATACACATGTATTTCATGTTTTAATATTCTCCCACATTTTCATAAGCCTAGGTGTATATTAAATGCTTTGAACAGTTTTAGTTATACGTTTTATATTAAATATTTAAAATATTTTTTAATGATAATAAACTTTAATATTTTTCTCTATACTTTCCTTTAGGAATATTATCTAGTCGGTAGTGGAGAACTCCCCTTACGCGTCAAAGATGATTAGTAGTAGCTTTAGACAAAAAAATCCTTTTCCAAGAGTCTCAACCAGGGAGTGGATGTGTACGTAATTCTACATTTAGGTGTACATTTACGCTCTGAAAAGGTGTATAGCAAAAAAGTATGTCATAACAAAAAAAGTGTAGGGGGCAGATTTACAGGCCCCTTGCGTCACTTTTGCATCAGTTTTAACATGGGAAAAGTGACGCAAAAGTGGTGCAAGGGGTTTGTAAATCTGCCCTTAGATTTCCACCTAGGTGCAGTAGTTGAGATTCACCTGGGTAAATCCACATGCGTTCATTTATCTTTGTGAATCCGATCCATTCTGTTTGGTGGAAATTGTTGAAAATGAATGTTGTTGAGGCCAAGTTTTGTTTATTCATGTCTGAGATTCATATTGGACAGTAGGTGGCAGACTCATACTGTGCTTACTGTGAGGAGGCTGCAGAAATTAAACTGTGTCCGCTCTGCTGCTTCAGGTGCTGTGGTCTGGTCACGTGCATGGAGATGCTCTTCTTTTGGACTGCTCTGCACCCGCTTTCTTCTGCTATAGACAGGCCCTTAGCGAGACATGGCGGCGGGGATACTGATTGACTACTATCAATGATTCTAGTTGGTCCCTTCCTTGAGACCACCTATAATGAGTTACTCGCTAAGGAATCAGGAATAAACATGTGCCCTGTTTTTTCTGGGTCAAATTCCACACAGAATCCCTCTTTCCTTGCAGATTAATGCTCACATTTACCACTTTATTTAATCAGGTGGTAAATGGAAGACCAGGGGACATAGCAGGGTGGTGGGTGGTGGAAGAGGGTGGGGGGGATGAGGGTAACAGGGCAGTTGGTGAACTGGCAGAGAAGAGCATAACATATCCCCTCCATGTTGTAGGAGGGGTTCAGATGGGTTTGCTGGTCTCTCGCCAGGAAACTATGGTGTCGGAGCAGTGGGCCTGTCATGATTAGGCCATGCGATACCTCCCCTGGAGATACAAATTCCTCGGGTTTGAAATTCGGGCCTTAGACGGAAAATATAATGATGGGTGTTAATATTTAATGGATCTGAACATCTGTAATCCCTGGCTTACAGGACGCCATTGTCTTGATGACCATTTATCAATATGTATCATTTAGGTTTGTTGTCTGCTTCCACTGAGTGCTAAAGGACATTGGGACCGATTCACAGAACTAACTTAAGACAAAATACTAAACTTACTACTTTTGGTATTCACAGAAGTTAGGATTTTGTCTTAAAACAGACTTAAGACAGACTTAAGACAGACTTAAGTTAGGATTCTGTCTTAAGTCTGTCTTAAGTCTGTTTTAAGACAAAATCCTAACTTCTGTGAATACCAAAAGTAGTACCTTTAGGATTTTGTCTTAAGTTAGTTCTGTGAATCGGGCCCATTGTCTGATCTGTCTATATCCTATTTCTGCACATTTTTTGCTTGAGTGACCTGCACATTTAGAATTATGGGAAGCGAAGACCACTGGATGACCAAGATCAACACTCATAAACAGAGAAGCAAATATGGGAATGGTCCCTGAAAGAGGTACACAAGAACCCGTCTTCCTCAGCACAGGGGAACCGGGTGACATATTCAGGCAACAGCAGTGCTTAAAGTCCATTTAAAAGAGGACCTTGGATGGTGGTTCTTTCAGCATCGTTCGAGTTCGCCTCCTATACTGCTCAGATGTCCCCGTTTAGAATGTTCTACTTTTTATGTTATCACTACATACATTTCTTGCTTACAAAATCTGCTGTTGGAAAGTAACACTCCCCATCATCAGCTGTATAATTCCTGATTTGCCCTCACATGCCAGCATCTGACCACTGCAAAGGACAAAGGGTAATTAGCTGGTTACTACTCTAAAGAAGAATGTATTATTGGGTGCACAGTCAAAATATTGATTCCTAATTATCGACCTACAGTAATATTGAGTTGAAAATATTGAAAGTGAAGAATATCGAGATCAAGAATATCGTTGGACAGAATATCGACCCTGAGGTAAGTAATATCGATTTTTTTATATTAATGTAAGTAATATCGATGTTACTAATATCGATATTTGTTTGTTGTTATGTATTTTATTATGTATTTTATATGTATGTGTTATATGTTTTTTGTTAAGTATTTTATTTGTTTTAAATTATATATGTACTATTTTTATATATTCAAAATGTTATTTTTAATTTAATTTTATGTTTTAGTACTGGAGCGGGTTGTGGGTTTATAGGGGAATAGGGTGAGAAGTAATTTAATTATAGTAAATTAATTATTAATTTTTAGTAATTGTAAATTAATTTTAATTAATTTTTGTGTTTAAGTTCTGTAGCGGGTTGTGGGTTTATAGGGGAAGTGGGTGGGAAGTATTTTTTATTGGTATTGATAATTATTTTATTTCCAATTAATTATTAATTGGTAATTAAATATTTTAATTGGTAATTCATTTTTTAAATTGGTAATTAAGGTTTGTAATTGGTAATTACATGTTTTATTTGTGAATTATTTTTTTAATTGGTAATTAAGGTTTGTAATTTTTTATTTGGTAAATAATGTTTTAAAATTGCTTATCGATATTTTCAATTGTTAATTACTTTTTATTGATTGGAAATGTATTTTTATTATTTTTGTAATTAATTGTTCATAAAAAATATGTTTTATTTAATAAATGTATCATTTACCATTTTTTAATTGTTAATCAATTTTTAATTATTAATATGTTTAAAAAACATATTTTAGTGTTCTATATTTATTATTTGGTAATTTATATTTATTAATTATTATTTATTGGTATTTATTGTTAATTTATTGTCAATTAATTACTCATTTGTAATTATGTTTTTAGTAATTATTAATGGGTATTTTCAAATGATGTAGAGTTATAAAAAAAATTTTTTTAATTATTTGCTTTACAAAAAATATTTATAAGTATGTTATATTTAACTTCTAAGCTATCCAATGCTTTCCCTACTGTTGCACTCTCTGGAGTGGGAATTGTAACTTTTACCCCTACGCTATCCTATGCTTTCCCTACTGTTGCACTCGCTGGAGTGGAAATAGTTATTTTTACCCTTACGCTATCCAACGCTTTCCCTACTGTTGCACACTCTGGAGTGGGAATAGTAATTTTTTTTTGTTTAATAAAGTTTTATTGAAAATTTTGCAGAGAGCAGAATACATGCCATAAGTGAAAGTATTATCATCATGAATAGGAAAAAACAATCAGGCATAGTATGAAACTATCAAATATATCAAAAAAGGATGGGCAGGGGATGAGATAGGGGGAAGGAGGATAGAAGAAAGGAAGAAATAAAAGAAGAAAAGAAGAAGAAGGAAGAAGAGAGAAAAGAAAAAAGAGAAGCGAATAAAACTCATCTAGCAGGAGTAGCAAAGGAAAGATAAGAAGTAAAGGGAAGCCATAAAAGATCAGATTTTATTTTTTGAGGGATGGAGGAGGAGGAGACAGTGGCAATCCTATGCTCATCACATATAAAGTTCCACCACATGAGTAATGATAATTTAGAATTATCTTTCTATGACGATAAAATGACCTTAAAAGCTAGAGCAATAAAAAGGTCAAACAACTTAGAATCAGTAGTAGCTATATCCATTTAAGACAATAAGGATCCTAGAAAAACATGTATAAATGATATAGCAGTATTAAACTTGAAAATTGACATGCAAATCTTCCAAACTGAATTCCAAAAGGAAGAAACAGCAGTGCATTCATATAATAAATGCATTAGTGTTCCTGTAGCTTTAGAGCAAGACCAACATAGGGGAGAGGAATGAGGAGAAAATTTACTAATGCTGACAGGAGTAATAATCGCTCTATGATAGACAAAATATAAAGATTGAGTTATACGTGCAGCTGCAGAAACTTCAAATAGCTTAGACCAAAGTTTTTCCCACAAAATAATAGGAAAAGAAATAGATAAATCAGTTTCCCAAATAACTTCAACATTAGATTTGGAGCGCATTTGAACAGTAGATAACAATATGGTATAAACAAGAGCAGCCTTAGGTCTGTGGGTAGAGAATAAAGGATATAATGAAGTTGAAGGTGTGATGGAGGGGAAGTCAGTTGGAAGGGAGAATGTAGCTAAATGAGATTGGATAGCTGTAGTAATAATAGTATATTCACTAAAAAGAGTGTCAGGAATTTGATAATGGAGTTGAAAATCTTGGAAGGAAATAATAGTGAAATTTTTGAGGAATTGATAAACAAAAGATATATTCTTTTCTTTCCAATATTTGTAATAGAACGATTTACCTTTGTATTTAAGAAATTTATGGTATCAAATAATGGAGGATAAAAAACATTGCAAGGGAGTGACATCTTTAGAAAAGGTATGTGTGATGAGAGCCTGTGAATATTTCAAAATGGGATATTGGGATAGAAAGGAGCAATTGGACATAAAAGCAACATGTTTAAAAGGGAAATCCTTTAAAAGTGAGCGTTCAAAGAGAACCCATCTAGGGACCGGCATGGTTCAAAAATCATAAGCTAGTGAAAACGATTGTTTGGTCATAAAAGCTGAATGATAAGCTTTAAAATTAGGAAATCTGACACCACCTTCAGCTTTAGGACGAGTAAGTTTATGCAGAGCAATACGAGGGTGTTTATTATTCCAAAGGAATTTTGTACATAAAGAGTTTATTCGGGAAAAATACACATTGGGGATCTTAATTGGAAGCATAGGCACAGTATACAATACATGAGGAGTAATCATCATTTTAATAGTGTCCAATCTGCCCCAACAAGAAAGAAATAGTGGGGACCATAGAAGGATAAGAGATTGAAGTTTTGTGATCAAATTATTAAAGGTCAATTTCAGGGTATCTGTTAGGGTGGATAAAAAACAAATACCCAAGTATTTAATTTTGGAAGGGCACCAGGTAAATTCAGTATCAGAGATCATAAATTGGGAGCAAACAGAGTTTAAGGGTAGGACTTCAGTTTTAGATAAATTAAGTTTATATCCAAAGAGGGAGAAGTGTGGCTCAATGGTTAGAGCGGCAGACCCTGATGCAGAGGTCTAGCCTGGGACCAGGGCTCAATTCCCCGCCTTGGCGGGTCTTGGGCTCAAAATACCACTGACCTGATCATTCTCGCCTCGGTGCCTATTCCAATCATGGAGTCCCACTATGCAACTCTGGGCAATAGCTTGCTTAATCTCCACAACGGCCCCCACAACGCTAAGGATGCCTGGCCTCCACCTTGGGTGTGCCCAGGAGTGGACGCCTCACAGGGAAAGCCAGGATGGGTTCCACAGCGGTATTCGTACCAGGGCCTTGAGACCCTTGCGGGTGAGTAGTGCGCTATACAAGTATTAATTTACATTTACATTTACAACTTCATTCATAAAATGTGGCAATGAATCAACAGGATTGGACATATACACTAAGATATCGTCCGCATAAGCAGAAATTTTTGTGTCGACAGAGGAAAATATGAAACCTGTAATCAAGGGATTATTGCGAATGCGTTCTAAAAATGGTTCAAGGCATAAAATAAATAATAAGGGAGAAAGGGGGCAACCTTGCCTTGTACCACAAGAAAAGTATTTAGAAAACTGATTATTGATAAAGATACTGGCACGGGGATAGGAATATAATAATTTAATAAAGGAGATAAATGAGGGTCCAAAACCAAACCATTGAAGGGTCCGAAACATCAATTGCCAATTAATTCGATCAAATGCCTTTTCTGCATCCAGAGAAAGAGCAGCAAGGGGGTCTTTAAATTTCTTACTAAGGGAAATAATATTAGCAAAAATATGTGCATTATCAGATGCTAGCCTGCCCTATACAAAGCCAACCTGATCAGTCTTAATCAAAAGGGGAATAATATTATCAAGGCGAACAGCAAGAATCTTGGCAAAAATTTCACAATCGTAGTTAATTAAAGATATAGGGCGGACATTTTTGCAATAAGAATGGTCCTTATCTGGTTTGGGGATAATAATAATTAATGTGTCCATAAAGGATCCAGAAGCTTTGGCTTCAGCAATAAAATAATTGAAAAGTTGTAGAAGTTTAGGAGCAAAAATCGAGTGGAAAGTAGAATAAAATTCAATAGGGAGGCCATCAGGACCGGGTGCTTTAGATTTTTTCAAAGAATGAATGGCAGTAATTACTTCTTGGAGGGTAATATCCTTCTCTATATTAGCAAATTCATCAGGGATGGCAGGAGGAGGTGGAAGACCTGAAAAAAAGGGTCACGGTTTTGAGTAGATGGAAAAGTGTCATCTGAGTAAAGAGACTGATAATAGTTTTGACAGACATCCGCAATATCTTCATCGGATGACCCTAATTTGTTGGTAGATTCGTTAAGAATGGGACCAATGGTTTTGCGTTCGGACTTAATTTTCAAATAATTAGCTAACATCTTGCCTGCTTTGTTTTAACCACCAAGGTATTTAGATTTGATTTTTTAGTAAAACATTACAGGCCTCAACAGTTGCTAATTTATTTAGTGCCGTTTTTGCTGCAATGAGGTTATGAAGGGCAGTGGGGTCTTTGGAAGTGAAGTAAGTGTGTTCAAGTCGTTTGATATTTTGCAATTGAACCTCATAATTAGCTTTAGCAGATTTTTCTTCTTAGAGACAAAGGATATAACAAAGGCACGCAAAGTAGCCTTAAAGGCATCCCATGTATTAGGAATAGATGTATCCGAGGGAACAATAAATTGAAAAAAATCATTAATAAAGGTGGTGAAATTTTTGATAAAAACTGGGTCAGATAATAGGAAAGCATTAAATTTCCATCGACTAAATTTCAAGGAAGTGAGGGAGAAATCAAGTGTAGCATAAACAGGGGCGTGATAAGACAGAAAAATAGAACCAATTTCCGATTTCTGAATGGATGGAAGCAGGGATTTACTAACTAAAATGTAATCGATCTAGTATGATGCACATTTGAGAAAAAAGTATATTCAAAAGAGTCAGGATTGCACAATTTCCACACATCATAAAATGGACGAGAGGCAATGGCCGATTGGAATGATTTGTGAGTTTTGTCAGGTTGAAATTTACACTTAGATAATCTATCAGAGTAAGGGTCCAGCCATTGGTTAAAATCCCCAGCCACAACAATATTAGGGCAATTGATGGAGGATAGGGGAATTTTAATATCCGACCAAAATTTGGGATCTGGACGAACAGGGCCATAAATATTCAAGAGAACTTGCGTCTTGTTCTGGACTACAATCTTGGCCATTACCCATCGTCCGTCATCATCTTGTTCAGTAGATACAATTTGTACTGATAAGGCTTTGTGGAATAATATAGTGACACCACCTTTTTTGTTAGCAGCGGCGGAAAAGACAACTTAACCCAACCAATCCCGCTTTAACTTTAACGACTCCACATCAGAACAATGTGCCTCTTAGAGAAACGCAATTTGAGATTGAAGTTTAGATAAATGTGACAATACCTTTTGACGTTTGACAGGGTTTCCAAGACCACGGACATTCCACGAGACAAGATTACACATAATGGAGGATTGGAGGGATGGAAAGCATATGAAGGGAAGACACTTCAGGAAGGAGACTACAAAGGAAAACACAGTGTTACAAAGGAGTAAATCATCAGGAAAAACGTCATAAACAAGACAAGCAAATTTTGTCACAAACAGCAGTATGAATAATAAAAAAAAAGAAGAATAGAATGACCAGTAAGTGAAAAAGAAGTAGGAAGCAGGAGGCGAAAGAGGGGAAGTAAGAAAAAAGAGAAAAAAGAGGAGAACAGCAGGAAATAGATAAGAAAACAGATCAAGGCAAAAGAGCCAGGTCTGAGAAGAAAGATGTAACCAAGACATCGGGGTAGGAGACGCCAGTGAGGACAGGATCTCACCGAACACCAGCAGAGCAGAGACGGGCAACAAAAGAGGGAAAAAAAAATGAATCCTCAAGATAAGAGATGACACAAAAACAAAATCATGACATAGTTAGAGCAATCAGAGAACCAAAACAGTTTCAAGTATGCAAAAGATAATATCAAACATTAGTGTCCATAGCAGATGCAGAGACAGAATGAAGATAAGCGTGGAGTTTCTGAGGATCATCAAAGGATCTAGGATGGCCATTATGCGTGATCTTGCACAGACACGGATGGAGGATGCCATATTGGATATTGAGCTGTCGCAATTGAGGGCGAAGATTCAAAAACTCCTTACGTCGGGCATTAGTTGCGTTGGAAAGGTTCTGTGAAATAAAAATATTATGCCCTGACCATAAGAGACGACGCTTAAGTCTGGCAGCTTTGAGGACATTCATTAGCTCAGTAAACTCAAGAAATAAAATGATGAGGCCCCGAGGCTTGGAAACGTTAGAGTTGAGGCAACCTAAGCGGTGAGCACGCTGGATATTAAGAGGGTTGGACGTAGGCTGGAGGTCCAAAAGTTCATACAAGAATTTTCGAATGAAGGACACCACATCCGAACCCTCAACATTCTCCGGAACACCATAAATGCGGAGGTTGTTTCTTCTATTACGATTTTCAAGGTCCTCTGTGTGGAGCTTGAGCCATTAAATCTCTTTTTCCAGTGTGGGATTTTAGATGAGATATCTTGAATGTCACTGACACGTTGTTCAAGATTAAGGAATTTACCTTCCATAGTGACCCATCTCTCCTCTATCTGTTGCAGCCTCTCGTTAGTAGCAGACATAAAAGGCTGTAGACCTCGAACCTCCTCCAGGATGGAGTCCAAAATAGGATTCGGAGATGTGTGAATAGGGGAGGGGGGTCCTTTTTGGGTCTCTTAGGTTTGGTGCCTGTGAGAGACGATTTAACATTACCCGCATCCTGAGACATTATGGCACCAGGAGGACACAACAAATTCCAGATGAATATGGAGACCACTAAGGTAAAGGATGCGAGACCAGCAGAAATCACAGAGAGATGAGCACAAAAACAGGAGATTGAAGAGCACACAACGATGGTACAAGAGTATATAGGTAGCTGCAGATCACTCCTTGAGTAAATGACCAAGAACCGCTGTCCACAGGACTAAATCCCACTCATGAAAGGCAGGGAGCTCTAAATCAGTGATAATATCATGAAGAGGAGTAGAAATAGGAGGAAGAAGCAAGGTGAAGAAATTCCTGGCGGAGAATTGCAGTCATGACCGCAGTTTGCGTAAAGAAAAATACAGTTTTATTCCACATCCTAAAATGGACGCCAAAGCCTCAAAGGAAGAAGCGCTGAAGAGACAAGTCTCTATCAAGGCATGCTGGAAGCAGCGCTCATTATCATACCTTTTGTAGAATCAGGAAAAATGAAAATCGCCACCTTACTGGAATGCTGGAGGGAATAGCGCAGACAGTTGAAGAGAGCTGGCAGGCTGATGAAGGAACACGGGGACAGCGGCTCAAAATGGCGGCTGCCCGCGTTCTTTGGTGAGAGGAAAATGCCGGAGTTCGTTACTGCTTTTAAACAGCACATACGGCGCCGAAACCGCTAGCAGTAGCTAGAACCCATATTCCGCCACATGTACCTCTTGAAATCAGGTATCCATCGGCGGTTTTGAGGGATCCATGGCAAGAAGACGCCTAGTGCTCTACGGAGCTCACAGGAGATCCGTCGTCTGTCAGCGGAACGTAAGCCACGCCCCCAGACATAGTAATTTTTACCCTTACGCTATCCAACGCTATCCCTACTGTTGCACTCTCTGGAGTGGGAATAGTAATTTTTACCCCTACGCTATCCAACACTTTCCCTACTGTTGCACTCTCTGGAGTGAGAATAGTAATTTTTACCCCTACGCTATCCAAAGCTTTCCCTACTGTTGCACTCTCAGGAGTGGGAATAGTAATTTTTACCCCTACGCTATCCAACGCTTTCCTTACTGCTGCACTCTCTGGAGTTGGAATAGTAATTTTTATCCCTATGCTATCCAACGTTTTCCCTACTGTTGCACTCTCTAGGGTTGAAATAGTAATTTTTACCCATACGCTATCCAATGCTTTCCCTACTGTTGCACGGTTTGGAGTTGGAATAGTAATTTTAACCCCTTCCCTATCCAACGTTTTCCCTACTGTTGCACTCTCTGGAGTTGAAATAGTAATTTTTACCCCTACGCTATCCAATGCTTTCCGTACTATTGCACTATCTGGAGTGGGAATAGTAATTTTTACCTCTACGCTATCCAATGTTTTCCCTACTGTTGCATTCTCTGGAGTTGGAATAGTAATTTTTACTCCTACGCTATCCAACGCTTTCCCTACTGTTGCAATCTCTGGAGTTGGAATAGTAATTTTTATCCCTACGCTATCCAATGCTTTCCCTACTGTTGCACGTTTTGGAGTTGGAATAGTAATTTTTACCCGTATGCTATCCACCGTTTTCCCTACTGTTGCACTCTCTGTAGTGGGAATAGTAATTGTAAGGTCTATGCTATCCAACCTTTTAGTATTTTTATTTATTGAGCTATTTTTTTTTTAAAATAAATTTAGATAATGTAGTATACAATTAATTTTAAAAATATTAAAATTATATTTAATTTTTTAATATATTAAACATAATTTCATACTTTTTATTTATGTTTTTTGTTTTATGTTTGTAAATGTATTTGTAATTTATAATATTTTTTATTAATTAAAAATGTATTAAAATAAGTATTACAACTTATTGTTAAGTACGTATATATTATATATTTTCTGTATATGTTTAATTAATGTATTATGATTATATATGTATTATTTATAAATTTTAAACATTATTAGATATTTTTAACTATGTTTATTTTATTTATTAGTGTTATTTACTTTATTTTACATTTATATTTTTACAGAAAAAAACGATATTTTTAACATCGATATTTTTAACATCTATATTTTTTTCTCGATATTTTTGTACTTACCATGTTATAGATAGGATGTCGATATTCTCGCCTTCGATATTTCTGCATCGATATTCCTGTAGGTCAATATTTTCTAGGTCGATATTTTGTCAGTGAGTATTATTGATATAGTGTAAATAGCAAGTGCTTTATGATTTTTATTTTGCAAGCACTGTCATTATTTTCATAATGTGTGTATTTTCTTTATATGTACATGCTATGGTGGTGTAAAATAGCATATTAGCCCTCTGCTGAGGGTGACATTGTTAAATGTCCTGAACTCAAGTTATAAATGTAACCTGCAGGGGTAGACTTGTAACAAGGCAGTTGTCCTGTAACGATTGGTAGAGACCAAAGTAGGAGTATGCTGGTGGCACATTCCACCCCCTGTGGATAGAAAGTGCTAATTTAGGAAAGGGGGAAACAGAAAGACAAACATTGGAATATCGGATCCGAAGGACTATACCACCCTTTATTGGCCCTGAGGCACACATGCTCTTCTATTGAGCTCTAAACATTCCAATGTTCTAATAAATGTTTTTAAACTAAAGATTGTTCAGAATACATCAAAACTGTACCCGTACCCAGGGATTACGAATTAAGGTTTACTCTGAATATCTGTGTAGAGTCCTTTTATGTGAACTTTTTCTGAGCCCTCACAGTGGGCCACTTGTGCAAAGGTTAGTGTTTGTGATTACCAAAGTAACAATTTTTGTGATTCACTTTCTGGTAATCGCAAAGACCGATGTACAAATGTGTGTTATATACATTTTGCGATTCTCACTGGGTTGCAAATAGACATACCTCGTGAGTATTAATGAGGTGAGGGTCTTGGTTCGTGACCCATTGGAAATCGTAAAAATCACATGGATGGTGGCCTGCTGGAATTAGCAGAGCACCATGTCTGTGATTGCTTTTCATTAAACAGTCTTTATTTATTTTTTTGAAATGCAGCCTGTTTTTCTCAAAGGAAAACAGGATGTGTTTCAAAAAAAAAGTGAGCTTTTCATCATTCAAGTGTAGGCAGTAGTTTACAAACATCCACATAGGGGTGGATTCCGATTCGTGAAAAACCGCTCCGAATAGCCGTACGGAGCGTTTTTCCCTTACAAATCGTACCCTGCAGCGTCCCCCGTACGTACGACGAAGTACGATTCGTACCAGGAGCTGGACTCCATATGAATCGTACAGAGACCGAACAAATCAAATCCCTGTACGAATCTCCCTCAGAACCCGCTGTACGCGACATCAGTACGGTACGCGGCTGCTTTTTCTGACCCAGCAAGTACGATTTGTGTGGGTTACGCACCGTACAACGCTTTTTCTACGGGAGCCGAAAACATCTGGACAAGCAGAGTTCGCCTCGAAACAGGTACGGAACGCCCCCCCCCCCGGGTACTATGCGTACACCCCATGATCGCAGGGGCATGGTGTGTACCCCTGCGATCATGGGGTGTACGCACTGTATGCCGCAATCTTGGGGTGTACGCACTGTACCCCATGTTCGCTGGCTGTATGTTGCGTACACCCTGCAATCGCGGGGTATGGTGCGTACACCCCATGATCGCAGGTGGTGGTGCATAACCCTGCGATCCTGGGGTGTACGCACCGTACGGTGTGTATGTGATTGTGTGCTTTTCCGAACGAATCGCCCTTACCTGACGTGGACCATACAAATCACATCCTCATACCCCGGTCCGGACCGTACTCGTCGGGTCGTACGGCATGTGTACGGATGGATTGACGAAATACGGATCGTACTACGCGACTCGGATGGCCGGGTACGATTCGGACGGCGAGGGCTCTGGATACTGATCGTACGGATGTTTTTTCCAGGATCAGAATCGGCCCCATAGTGTAAGGGATCATTTGGGTACCCCTTCTCAGTTGCAAATTGGTTGCCACCTACTTAAAGTAGATGGTAAAATGCAAATATGTGCAACTGCATTTAAGACACAAAGCATTCATACATACAACAGTAATTCGTTATTAGGAAGGGATGCTTTAAACACACCCCTTCCTAATAATGAATCGCAAATAGGGATTTGTATATTCTGCAAATCGGTACATTTACAAACACAATAACACTTGGTACATGTGGCCTAAAGTTCCTCACCTGGATACACAAAATAGTACACGAGGCAACATCTTCTGTAGCACAATAGTCTATTCCCTGTAGTAACTTTGTAAGCAAAAATTATTCAAAGTGTGTCCAGGAAGGCTCGGTTCATTCCAATTATTCAACCAAATTGTTGGCTACTTAAGTTCACTTTATACACAAATATTTCACAAATCAATCTTGAATGTCTGGCATGGATCCCACCTGTCTTGGAATAAATGGGACACAACTGCTCCAGACTATCACTAGTGCTGGTTTTATCATCCTGTGTAAAGACTGTGTGTAGTAATCCAGAGAAAAGGTTGAGTTTTAAGAAGTTTATTTGACAGCACAGCATAAGATCCTTGTACAGCTAGAACAGGATTCAACTGACATAAGATACAGAATGCTACATGAGGAAAGCTCTGTTCAGAACTTGGAATGTAATCAGAAACATAACATGTCTCATGCTATTAAAGGAACAGTCTTACAAGGCTAATACATAAATGAAACTATGACAGAATGTAACACATCCCCCTCATTAAAGGAAAAAAACACACAAAAGAAATCTTGTAAGGAGATTGGTATTTTCCTGATTCGTGTATCATCTTTGATTCTTGAAGCCACTGAATCAGGGAAAGAATTATTTTTTGTTTTAGCTTTATCAAAATCATCATGAGGCTGAGATTGTACAACATTTTGCATTGGGCATTTCACAACTTTACTCACATTCCAAACTTTGCCATCCTGGGTAATAACAGAATTACTGAAAACTTTTTTCACTTGCATAGGCCTGCCATACTTACTCATGCCCTTGCTGATCATAAAAGGTTTTAAAATCCTGACCCAATCACCAACCACAAAATTATGTTCTTTGGTTTTCCATCTTCTATTATACCACAAGGCTGACTTGCTTTGCTTGCTACTAACCCTGTTGGCAATTCTTCCAATGTCCACTTCATCTTTTGCAACATTCTTGCATTTCTCCTTAAACCACCACGGGCAAATAGCTGAGGCAGGATCTCTACCTTTAAGTAGTTTGAAAGGACTAACCTCCGTGGTAGTATGAGGAGTTATGCGATAAGTCCACAACTTCTCTCTAAGCACACTTAACCAATTACTTTTCTCCTTAACCGCATCAGCAACAAAACCCTTCAATACCCGGTTAAAGCGCTCAACCTGTCCGTTCTCATGTGGTTCATAAAAGAGATGTCCGAATATGTTTGACATTACAACCCTTTAAAAATGTTTGCATCTCAGAAGAAACTAATTGCACACCATTGTCAGATACTAGAATAGAGGGAGATCCATCTCTCGCAAAAACCTCTTTGAAAAAGGAAATAACTACTTCAGAAGTAACTTTAGACACAAACTTTACCTCTGGCCACTTAGAATGGTAATCTATCATGACTAATGCAAAATGAGAGGCTTCCGGTAAAATATTGAAAGGGCCTGAAATATCAAACGCAATTTTATTCCAAGGTAATTCTGGCCATTGCACAGCTTTGAGCGGTGGAACCTGCACCTTAAGCATTTTGTCATTGGAACAACACTCATTACACTCCCTAACTGTGGGGTCAACAAACCTGTCCATCCCTGGCCACCAAAAATCTAACCTTATTAAGCGCTTCATGGCTGAAATTCCAGGATGGGTCTTGTGAGCTAACTTAAGAATAAGTTCTTGTATTCTAACCGGTGGAATGCATTTACCAGATTTGAAAAACAAATCTCCCTCACACCATAACTCATCTGCCACATTATAAAATGGAATTAAATCATCTCTTACACTAGTTTTATTAGGCCAACCTTCAAGAAGATATTTCCTCAACAAAACCAACTTTTCGTCCTCCTCTTGACATTTCAACCATCCTTGCTCAGTAATGTCCTGGTACATAGGAGAAACCAAATCTGACAAACCCAACACAAAGTCAACCTCCCTGAAACAATTAATTTTGTCAACCGTACTCTCACTCTCACAAGGTAAACGTGACAAGAAGTCAGCAGTGACATTTTTCTTCCCGGGAATATATTCCACAGTGAAGTTGTATTCCTGTAATTTTGATGCAAGACGTGCAATCCTTGCAGTGGAGTTCCAACCTCCACCAACCGATAAAATATGCACCAGCGGCTTATGATCAGTTCTCAGAACAAACTTACTTCCCCATATATAAATTCTAAAGTGCTCAATAGCCCAAACGCAAGAAAGCAATTCACGTTCAATGACTGCATACCTGCGCTCTGTCTCATTCAAGGTCCTGGAAGAAAAGGCAACATTCCATTCCATGACACCATCTATCTGGGACAACACACATCCAAGACCATAAAGACTTGCATCAGTGGTGATAATACATTTTTTACCCATTCTAAAAGGTTTCAGAGTTGGCGAATTTACCATATCATTCTTAATGTTCGTGAAAGCTTTTTCCTGCTCCTCTTCCCAAATAAACTCATTACTTTGACTTAGTAGTCTCCTTAATGGTTCCATTTTGGTGGCGAAATTCACAACAAATTTACTGTAATACTCGCACATGCCCGAGAATGACAGTAGTTGTTCCTTATTGCTTGGAGAAGGAGCTTTGAGGATAGCATCCACATTGGATTTTTTTGGAATTAAACCTTCCCCCGACAAAGTATGGCCCAAATATTCCACAGACTTGCAAAACAATTTACATTTGTGTGCCTTGAGGGTAAAACCAGACTTTTCCAGCCTAGTACACACTTCATTTAAGTGTGTGACATGCTCAACTTCATCTTTAGAAAAGATCAAAATGTCGTCTTGAAAACATTTAACGAAAGAATCAAGATCTCTAAAAATTTGGAACATAACCAGTTGGAAAACAGAGGCAGCAGATGCCAATCCAAAAGGCATTCTTCTATATTGAAAAAGACCCATAGGAGTAATGAACGCTGTATATTTTTTTGATTCTTCAGTGAGCTCAATTTGATGGTACGCAGATCTCAGATCTAATGTGGAGAAAATCTGCGCACCATCAAAAAGGGAAACAAGTTCATTAATATTTGGAAGAGGGTGACAATCTATAACGATGTTTGAATTAAGTGCCCTCAAATCAATGCAGACTCTCAATTTTTGATCAGATTTCCGTACTAAAACTACGGCCGAAACCCATTCTGATGACTCAATGGGTTCAATAATGTTATCCTTAAGTAAATCATTCAACATTTCCTTTAACTCTTCTCTAACATTGAGAGGAACTCCTCTTAGTTTCTGTTTAACTGCAAGTGCACCTTCCTTCAGCACAATTTTATGTGTAAATTTTTTTAATTTTCCCAACTGGTCACAGAAAACTTTATCAAATTTGTTGGTCCAGAAAGAAATATCTTTTTTTTTTAACTTCAGTAGTACAAATGGCATTTAACATATCTTGCTCACTACAGAGAGAAATAGGATCTTTAGCATGTGGATTTAAGGTGATGCCAAGTTCCCATTGGTCATGCCAACCCAGAACATTGACGCCTTTACCAGCAATATACAACTTAATATAGGCAGATCTTCCCTTAAAACTTAAAGGAACTTTGAAATAACCTTCAACATCAATTTTGTTCCCATTGAAACTTTCAGCTAAAATATCAGATTCTTGAAAACTAGTAACATGACATACATCTTGTAATTTTTCATTAAAATATTCTCTAGTAATTATAGTCCAAGGGGACCCAGAATCCACCATAAGCTCAATAGCAATATTGAAAGCATGAAAAATACATTTTGGAGATTTCTTACTAGTTAACATAATACAACCACTTTCAACAATAGAGACCACAAAACCTCTGTCAAGATTTTGTTCAACACACTCGCTACTACTGGTACCTATAGATGAGACTTTGGCGGAAGTAAAACTGTTTGAGGATGGACGTGTTTGTCCTGTTCTTGATTGATTATTAAAACGTCTCTCTCTACAAACATTAACGAAATGTCCTACTCTTCCACAATTATTACAGGTTTTGTCAATAGCAGGGCAATCTTGAAATGACGCAATGTGTGATTTGTTCCCACACCTGTAACAAGACATTGAATTATTACTTATTTCTGTCCTCCTATTGTTGATGCCATATTGATTCTTAGTTCTTACTTGTGCAGGAATAACATTTTTGTTGTCAATTTTAGGTTTTAAAACACATACTTCTTCTTCAGAAGAAGTTTTACCAGAATTCGAATTTTGTTTGACAACAACATCCATCCACTTTTCTGACAACTCAGTAGATTTAGCGATGGCAATAGTTTCCTCCAAATTTGGATCACCTATACACCATGACTTATCTTGAATTTTTTTGTTTCTAACATGAACAATAATCTGATCACAAATCATTTCATCAGACATAGATCCAAAATTACAATGCAATGTTAGAGCCCTTAGAGAAGTAAGAAAATCATCAAATGACTCTTCTTGCTTCTGTGCCCTAGTATAGAACTTGAAACAATTCAAAGCAATGTTAGCTGTAGGTTTAAATCTTTTTTCCAATCTATTGAGAGCTTTAGTATATACATTAATAGTATCCCCACTACCCGTAGGAACTGACAACTGTGGCAAAGTTCTGAAAATTTCCTGGCCCTCAGAACCTAAACAATGTAAAAGGATACTTTTTTTCCTTTGAGCACCCATTCGCTCCCCATCAATAGCTCTCATGTAATTGAAAAATTCCTCCTTCCACCTAGACCAGGGCATAGGAGGATCACCCTTAATTTGAAGGAACTTAGCAGGGGGATCAAATTGCATTGTGAAATAAATGGAAAATAAGAAATAATAGTGTAAAACACTCAAACTAACACAATAATAAAACAGTGTATTTAGAGTTCAAACAAGTACTTTGAAGAAACACCCTGGATTTGAATAGAAAAGTACTTAAGTTTTTTTTTAAGAAGTGTCAAGGATTTGCTTGCCTGGCAGGAAAAAGTACATAAAGAGGAAAAACGTGGAAAAATCGGAAATACCAATAAACACGAAGGAAGTGGATGTTTCGTGTAAATGAAAACACAATGCTGGTTGCTCCGATGCTAATGGTTGCTAAGAAACGCTGCCGGTGGAGGAATGGTCTGTAAATGGCAATAGGATTAAAACGCTAACATCAGCGTAGTGCAGACCAATGCAAATCTTCCATCCGCGTAGTGCAAACCAATGTAAATCCTCATGGGAAAGTAGCGCTCGAATGAGAAGCCTCGTAGGAAAACAGGGCTCACTCGCTACAAACCAATGGAAATTGTCATAGAAAGGCAGCGCTCCAATGAGCAACGTTGTAGAAAGGCAGTGCTCGCTCGCTCGCTCGTGAAAGGAAACACAATAAAGAATTGAAAAATGAATACGATCCAGTTAAAGGTGAGCCTCGAAACTTTAAGGAAATGGGAAGAGGCTTTGGGAAATCGAGCAGAGCGGAGATAAAACAGCACAGAGATAATGTCAGCAGTGGAGCGCTCAAAACGCGAAGCGTGAGCAGAAGCGGCTTGGCAGGCAGGTAACCAGGCAACAGTAGTTGAAAGATGCAAAGTGTAAAACAAACACTTGAAATGGTGTAAAAAGTTTAAAATAACGCAGGATGGCTTCCAGAAGTAGTACTCTTTAAGAGAGAACAGTGTAGAAAGTTTCTTCCAGATAAGGTTGCACAGGAATTAGAAATCCAAAGGAAGAAAAATCCAGAAATGTAGAAAATTGTAAAATTGGGTCCAAAACTCCGCTCCTGTGCTGTAAATGGCTGGAGTAAGGTTGTCCTCGTCGCCAAATTTTGTAGTAATCCAGAGAAAAGGTTGAGTTTTAAGAACTTTATTTGACAGCACAGCATAAGATCCTTGTACAGCTAGAACAGGATTCAACTGACATAAGATACAGAATGCTACATGAGGAAAGCTCTGTTCAGAACTTGGAATGTAATCAGAAACATAACATGTCTCATGCTATTAAAGGAACAGTCTTACAAGGCTAATATATAAATGAAACTATGACACTGTGTGCTTTTATATAACAACTAGCAGCCCGTCCCGACGTTGTCTGGGTATGAATTGCTGCCGGCCAGTAGTATATTGTTTTGTGGGATTTCATTTAGATAGCATTTCTTATCTGTGCCAGGCCTGTGAAACGCTCCGATTCACAGTGCACTGCTGATGCACTTAAGAGTGCATGTTCAGTATTGTGTGAACTCGAGTTTCCCTACTTTATTTTTCCTTGCAATATTATATAGCGCGAACTCGACAACATGGCATGAGCACAATTTACATTTCAGAAAAACACATTCATTTGTGGTAGGCACGGGGAGACAAAGCGATTTGCCTGGAATCACAGGATGTCGAGCTGATACCGAGATTCGAACGTAGTTCCCCAGCTCTAAAGTTAGCAATTCTACAACTTGTGGCGGGAGGTGTGTCTAAAAGTGTATGTAGGTGCTGGCCATCAATGAGAGAGACCTGTGCATTTTTCAAATGGGTGGTGAAAAAATATGATTATGTTGCTGGAGATGTGGGCCGCCGTGCCACCAATGTACTTACCGGGGGAGGGTAAACACCCATTATTCCGCAACTTTCTTTCCGTATACCATGACTCCGCATACTTTCATTACGAAAGTACCATGACTCCGCAATGCCATTATAACGCATGGCATTACATTTTATATGCTTTTACCACGCATACATTTACAACGAAATTCGTTGTAAATGCATTAGTAGTAAAAGCATGTTTTTTTAATGTTTGGATAAGGTAAGTATGGGTATAGGGGTATATGTTTTGGGGTGTTTAGGTATTTTAAGGGTTCAGATATCGTTTTGGGTTATGGGGTATAGGGGTAGTTTTAGGGTTTATGGATAGGCATGTGTTTTAGGGTACAGGCGTATTTTTAGGGTTCAAGGCTAGGTTATGGTATAGGGGTATTTTTATGGTTCAGGGGTAGGTTTGGGTTTTGTGGTACAGGGGTATTTTAAGGGTTCTGGGCTAGGTTTGGGTTTTGGGGTACAGGGGTATTTTTAGGTTTCAGGGCTAGGTTTGGGTTTTGGGGTACAGGGGTATTTTAGGGTTCAGGGGTAGGTTTCGGTTTTGGGGTACAGGGTTATTTTTAGGGTTCAGGGCTAGGTTTGGGTTTTGGGGTACAGGGGTATTTTTAGGGTTCAGGGGTAGGTTTGCGTTTTGGGGTACAGGGGTATTTTAAGGGTTCAGGGCTAGGTTTGGGTTTTGGGGTACAGGGGTATTTTTAGGGTTTAGGGATAGGTTTGGGTTTTGGGGTACAGGGTATATTTATAGGGTTAAGAAGGGTTAGAGTTTAAGCGTGTTGGGGTATTTTAAGGCGTAAGGGTGGGTTATGATTATGGGGTGCAGGGGGATTTAAAGGGAGAAGGGGGGATTAGCACACGATATGAGACATGGCATGAAGGGCGGAACGTACCACACGCCCCCAGCGTTTGTCACGCCCCCAGCACACGCCCACAGCACAAGGCGGACACACCCACAAGGGACTACTTTGCTGGCACGGTTCTTTTACCTTTTAAATGTATATGGTGGACGTCTGCATAGCCTATGTCCTTCTGCTGCAACTGCCCTTTGCAAAACTGTATTGGGTGTTGTGATTGGTGCTGTGGTTCCTGTGATTACCCGCCTCAAAGGTTTGGGATCTCTCTTTATTATATTAGTATGGATAAGGGTGTGACTCTAATCAGTAAGGCTGAGTACTCTAAACCAAAACAACGACCAAAATGCCAGTACTGATCAACAATTTTAAATCACTTTGGAAATTGGTGTGAAGACCATCAAGCAATGCAACCATAAGCTCATCAATAGCTTTTTGTTTCAATAATACAAATTATAAATTTTTCTTGTATAATAGTGTGGTCTGGTCTTGATGAGAACCCTGTGATCAAGGGGGTTTGAAACACATAGACCTTGGTTATTGTTTCATGCAAACAATTGTTATTAAAATAGTTTTGGTTATTTTGTGCACATTTAATTAAATGTAAATTTTTGTGAATATTTCATAACGTGCACTAGGAACTTTTGGATTAACCATTGCTTTGTTTGGGTGTTGGTTAGGGCGTTCTACAAGTTGTTGAATCGAATTATATTTGCCCCTAGGACTACAGTTATGTGCGGTGAATGTGGTGATTGAATGAGGAAGTAGGATTGAATGAGGGAGTTTGAATGTAAGTGGAGTGTAAGTGGATTCAAGTATGATGGGTGAATACATTTTTGTGCTGTTTTGTTAAATTGCTTTTGTCTATTGTATGTAGTAGAATGTTCCCTTTTTGATTCAAGAAAAAAGAATACTTTGTATTATTGAAATAAAAAGCTATTGATGAGCTCATGGTTGCATTGCTTGATGGTATTTGCGTCAATTTCCAAAGTGATTTAAAATTGTTGATCAGTATTGGCATTTTGGTTGTTGTTTTGGTAAAGACTGTGTGCAGCGGGAGGAGAGACTCTTCTTAAATGCCTCCTCCTGACCCCCTCTCAGCTCCAATGGAGTCTGACCTGTTTCTGCCTCTCCCACCACTGTTCACATGCTGCTGCCTTTCCTCCATCCTGCTGCTTGTCCAGTATCTCGAGGATGTTTTAGGTCTAGTAATCAGTGGTACTTCAACCAAACAGTGGTGCACCCTGGGGTGCAGATGTGGGGCACCCCTGTAGACTGTTCCTGGCTTCTGGCAGTATTATCCTGTCTCCCCACACAATATATGCATAAACCCATCAATGTCAAAGTCTGGGGTCTCACAAATGTTACATTTACTGGTGTGCTGGAATAAGCATTAAAGAACATTAGAAAAACATTCTAGTTTTCAAAGCTCTGGGGTTAAAAGTCAACAGACCAGATTGTGACCCGCTAGTTATAAATATCTGAAAGAGACCACCATGAGAGACTTGTATCGACCCAGAGGAGGGGTGAATGAGTTCAAATATTCAGTCTAAGTATGGAAAGTATGGTGCTCACTCCTGTAGAACCGCCCAATGTGTAATAAACTGAGAGCACATTTGCATGGAGGGGGGGGGCACTCCCAGCCCTGCAGGGGGTTAAAGGAAGAGCTGCGGTGCCCCACCCCAGAGACCTGTTTGCATTAGAGGCCAGAGCCCTGCTGACGCTGCACCATGTCTCGGGCCCCCCTCCTCTACCTCCTGCTCGCGCTCAGCGCCCTCTGTGCAGGTCAGGGCATAGTGCGCGCGCCTCTCAGTGTTCTGTCATAAAACAAACAATGATAATATCAACAATTATCATTATGCACTCATCAGAAAAGTATATCTGAGATATTGTTTGGAATTCATGTTTTGTGATAACCCCACCCTCTCATTGCAGGCGCTGCTGCCCAGAATGTGCTGACCCAGCCGTCCTCGCTGTCAGTGACCCCCGGCCAGACGGCCAGACTGCCCTGTGTGATGAGCAGCCGGTTCAAGGTCAGCGACTACTGGATCCGCTGGTACCAATAGAGGCCCGGGAGCCTCCTCAGGTACCTGCTGTATTACTCTTCTAGTTTAAGCAGAGCCTCAGGGACCCCCGAACGCTTCTCGGCCTCCAAGGACCCCTCCAGTAACACCTGTCACCTGCTCATCACCGGGGCCCTGGGGGAGGACGAGGCGGATTATTACTGTAAAGCAGATATTGGCAGCAGCTCTTACCAGTGTCACAGTGACTGAGGAGGAAGAGGAACTGAGACAAGAACCCCCCTCGGTCTGTCTCCCTCTTGGGAGTCGACGCTGTAAAGTTGGTGAAGGGCCCTAGGCCCGCATGTTAGGAGCAGCAATGATGGACACGCAGACACCAGATGGGGGTAGTGGGAATGGCCACGAGCACGTGCGCTCGGCCCCATTTATTGGCAGCGTCATGTGACACCATGACGTCTGTGGTGGGTGTAAAGTATGTTACATCACTCCTGAACACTAGAACGCATCCATGCTAGGACACTACATCCCTCCCATTTTTTTATTGCAAAGACCCACATTCAGAAATCAACCTGTGGGGAAAATAACATGTATCAGGATGCAGTAAAGTGTTCAGCTTCCGCAGTGTCTTTCTATCCGCCGCTGCTTGGAATCACAGATGATGTTCAATCTGTTGCGGGGAACATCAGTTCACAGTGGCACTGGTTTGTGGTGCTCGATGGAAAGAGTCTGTTGACGACTTGGCAACCAAATTGTCCACACAGTCTTTCTTTTGTTGACTTCCGTGGCAACGGGTGCAGTTAGAGTTCTTGTTGTTCGCCGTGGGATGATGTTCCCATACCGGTCTCTGCCTTGGTTTCACTAGTGGTCTTTGTCTTACTTAGCAAAGTCAGATCTGTTGAAAGGCATCCCTCTCACCAGGATGACTTCTCTCATTGGTGTTCCCCTGCCACGGGATATCCTTGAGGTCCTCCTTTCTCAGACTTGCGCTCGGCTGGATGTGCCACATCAGTTGCTCTAACGCCGCCGTCAGTGGGGGTATGGAGGAGACGATGTGCCTCGCCTCAGATTCCGCAGCCTCGTCCCGAAGGTAGCTGTTGGTTTCTGTCTTTGCTTGCGATGTCTTCGCCCTCCCCTGACCTTTCGGATGGGCGTTGGATGACCATCTCTCGTCGTGGGGACTGTCGTCCCGGAGGCCTCTGCCCCTGGGCCACCACGGCTGGCATTGTACAGTGTCCGTGTGACCCCAGAGGTGGATGTCACAAACGGTCTCGCTTGCTCCTCTCCGCAGATCCTGGGTGTGCGGAAACATCGATCAGATCAGCTGGCCTTCTTTGCCACTGGTATTCCTCTGGCCTGGTCTTCTTTGTCACTGGTATCCTTCCGGCCTCGTGGTCCTAGCACCGTTGTCCTGGCACTTGTCGCCTTCCTTCTCTTCGGGAGTGTGAGAGGTCTTCCTGCACACCTCTCTCTTTCCTTGGTTGGTTTACTGTGGGGACGTTGCTCCACACTGACTTCTCCTTCCACTCTTAACTGTGGCAACAGGCCACGTGGATATACTTCCTTCCGCTCTGGCAGTGGCAGACGTGCCACTCTGATCTCTCCTTTTCTTCCTTCCTTTTCGCGGTGGCAGACGTGCCACTCAGATCTCTCTTTTTCTTCCTTCCTTTTCTCGGTGACAGATGTACCACTCAGATCTCTCCTTTTCTTCCTTCCTTTTCATGGTGGCAGACGTGCCACTCAGATCTCTCCTTTTCTTCCTTCCTGCTTCGCGACATCACTTGGTCCGATCTTGTGTCTTCTCTCCTGACCTGGCTCCTCCATGCAGGGCGCGCCCGCTACATGTGTACCCCTGGTCTTGTCCCCGTTGGAGACACTTTCTCCTTCTTCCTCAGCAGCCAGAGTTGGTGTCGCAAACTCTCTTCTCTTGATTCTTGTTGGTGACGTTCATGGGTCCACGTCCGTAGACCTTGTCTTGGTTGAACGTCCTAGACCGTTTGGCGGTCCACTTCTGCCGATGTCTGGCAGGTTATCTTCGGTCGTCCTGTCGGACTTTGCGCTTTAACAATTTTTTTGTTTGGGGACCCGTCGCGGGTCAGCACTTGATGGGCGATCATTCTGCTGATCGGCTCCTGAGAGGCGCCACGTTGTGTGGTCGTCCACAATGACTGTTCTGCGCGATGGCGCTGCCTGCGCTCTTCTTTCCCTTTGCGGTGGCGTTGCGTTTCCATGTGGCACGTTTCTGCGCACTTACTGTTCAGGGTTCTTGGATGCCTGTTGCGAGTCGTTGGGTATTTGCTGCTTTGGCTGTCGTCGGGTACTTGCTGCATTGGACCGTTGGCGGGAGTAGTTGATACTGCGGTGAACACCTGTGGCCACTAGGAGTCACTGCTCTCTCCGTTTTCTGATCGCGGCAGTCTTTTCCCTGGACGTTCTTCCAGTGCTTGGCAGTCGTTTCCCTCTAGACGTTCTGTCAGTGCTTGAGTTCTCGCTGAGGCGTTCGTGCCTCTTCCCACGTTGCGCTGGAAGTGGCGTCTGCCGACTCCTTGCTGGTGTGTGTGGGTGTCTTCTGCGTGGTTGCGCACTTACTTGCTGCGTGGTAGTAGATTCTCCTTGGGGGCGTTACTCAGTCTGTTACCCCTTGCTACTGCTGATTTGACTGGTATTGTGCAATGCTTGTTTTCTTTCTTATTGATGCAGGTGCACTTTTCCTTTTGGCCACTAGATGGCGGTAGACTCCGATTTGGCAGCAGCCTGCCTGGTGGCTCTTGTCTTCCCTGTGTTGTGGGCTCTACTGTCTGTCCCTCACCGGCTGCACACAGGGGTCTGGAGCTGCTGCTGGTCACCTGGCCTCACGCTGCCTTCCTGGTGAGTCCCTTCCCTGCTTTTGTGTACTTTTGGTGGCGGGAGGGCACAGGCATGATGGCGAGGCAGTTCTGTGGGTATGTGGTGTGCAGGCCCCGTGTCTCGCACACTTTGAAGTTTATCTTTGGCGGCGCTGGCCGCTTGCAGGCGCTTCCTTCTTCTCCTGCTTTACCCTCCCTGCCCGCGGCAGCCTCGGCAGTCCTCACGCGGGCGGGGGGTGTTGATGCTTCCCTCAGGCAGGGGAGCGCGTCGCTCCCGGCACTCTTCCCTGGGCCGGGGCACTCAAGGCAGGCCGCGGGTGGGCTCCGCCGGCTCTGCCTATTTAAATGTTGGTAGTTCTCTGGCCCTGCAGGCTCCACTCTCCGGTCTCCCGCCGCAGCAGCTTCACCTTGCACACGCTGCGCGGCGGAGACCTGCCATGCTTGTCGCAGGCCGCGGGTGGGCTCCGCTGGCTCTGCAGTGTCTTTCCTCGCTGGGGTGCCGCCGGCAGGCCGCGGGTGGGCTCCGCTGGCTCTGCTCAGTCGTTCTTCCGCTGGGGGCCGTCGGCAGGCCGCGGATGGGCTCCGCTGGTGCTGCTGAGTCTTCCTTTGGGGGGGGCGCTACCGGCGGGCCGCGGGTGGGCTCCGCTGGCCCGGATCACGTTGCGAGGGGGGTCGGGAGGCGGTTAGCTACTCCACTCCCTCCCCCTCGTTGTTTATGTTAGTTGCGGGTCCGGCCGCACTTTCCCCCACGCGTCACTCGTCTCTGGGCCCCACCGCTTCCAGTCACACACGCGGCGGGGGCAGGGGACGACTCGGGCAGGCCGCGGGTGGGCTCCGCTGGTCCTGCTTATAATTGGGCATAGTTCATTAAAGTCACTTCGCCCCTGGGGCTCACCTTCGGCCGGCGGGCCTGATGCTCTGTTGCGGTCGTGGCGGGTGGGCTCCGCCCGGCCGGTGCCCCTCTCTGGTGGGGGTCGCTGCCTCGCGGCCATCCCAGGTGGGCACTGGGCGGTCCGCTCTTCCTTGGTGGCACTTGTTGGTGGCGGCCGACGCGGGTGGGCTCCGGTCGGCTTGCTGTGGACCTCCTGGTCGCTGCGGGGCTCCGACGTGCCCACTGGCTTCTCGGCGCGCTGCGCCTTGCTGCAGGGGATGCCCTTCAGGCGGGCAGCTCTCTTCCCCTTTTACTTCTAGTTGTGCTGTGGGTAGTGGCACGCATGGGCTGCACTACCGGCTTCGTCGCCAGTGTAAAGTTGATGAAGGGCCCTAGGCCCGCATGTTAGGAGCAGCAATGATGGACACGCAGACACCAGATGGGGGTAGTGGGAATGGCCACGAGCACGTGCGCCCGGCCCCATTTATTGGCAGCGTCATGTGACACCATGACGTCTGTGGTGGGTGGGTGTAAAGTATGTTACATCACTCCTGAACACTAGAACGTGTCCATGCTAGGACACTACAGACGCCTCCGCCCTCGGCGGCTGTTTGACTAAACTGAGGTTTCCAGTCAGTTGTCCTGTCATGGTCTCATAGATCACTCTACGGGTTGTTTTTTGGCTGCTCGTGGGCCTGTTTTATGGTTGCTGGCCGGTTTTTACTGCTGATTTCTCTGCTTTTATCACAATCATTGCCTGCAGCAGGCAGGGATGTGTGTGGTCTTCCATCCTTGTAAAACACTCCACAGCTGGTCTTTACAGGTTCGAAAGTGCCCTGACTAGCAAATGCCATCATGGTGATGAGGGCAGTGGGGTGGTGATTATTATTATTATTGTTGTTATTATTATTATTATATCAATTAAAAGCTTCGCTAATGCGGGGGGGGGGACTTTATTTACTAATGGGGAAGGAAGGCTTTTCGTGTGGTGCCCAAGTCTTTTTTCTATCCCAGTCTAGCCCTGGTGGGATGGCTGGTGAAATATACACAACTACATCCAAAAGACACCTGAAGGAACCCCTTGTCTGCAGGTCTTTGAAACTCAGAGTAGGCTGTAAATATAACAAAGGAAGCCAACTCTTAACAACCCATAATAAGGAAGAGTAAATACAACATCTGGCCACCTTTGCAAATAAAAGTTCACCTTAGTACAAATCAGCCAAATGTGTAAGAATTATCAGTATGTTATGCTATGAGGGAGGAGAGGATCTGAAGGTGGAGGTCGGGGATTTTGAAATCAACCCCTGCTGCAGCAGCAACATCTAATTCAATCAATGAAAGTGTCCCCCACCCCATGGTTTGGTGGTAAAACAGTCAACAATGATTGAGGGACTTCTGCTTGATCCTCACCATGTGATGTCGTCTTAGCGAAGGCCACTTGTATTGGCTGACCCCCAGCGGCACCGTGTGAAATGGCTCCTGTGTCCAAAGGAGAGACGGCTCATCTCAAAGAGTGCCTCTGGAGACCAGGCGCGTCCAGGTCGTTCATTCATTCAATATCAAGTCTGCAAAGAAAATGACAGCAATTTTTATTTTACCTAGTACAACCAGTGAGTTAATACATACGGAAAAAGCATTTCATGAATGTAAAACAAATGCTAATACATAGAACTGCATTAGTTGGTCACAAGTATGTATGTTTCACCTGAGCAGAGCTAACTTTATTAGAATACAAGAGTGTTAAAGCTAATTATTATCACTAAGAGATAGGGACTTTGACACCTTAAATGCACATACTTTACTCTTCTTCCTCAATGAATCTGTGTTGCTGTCTCTGCATTTGTCTTCAGGCAGCTTCTATTTTATGATCCACACAAACAGAAGGGACAAAAGATTACACCTTCCGTCACTCTCTTGAGCATCCTATAGAATTCACTACACGAGAAGATCTAAAAACAAGCATTTGCAATGCAATAGTTCTTGCATTCACGCAAATTTGAGCTATTGGCATTGTAAATGGCAACGCCTTTTATTCATGTTTTGGGTTTTAAAACATAAATAAAAGACATTGTCATTTACAATACTATTAGCTTAAACTCTTGCAAATGCGAGCCCTATTACCTTGCAATAGAGGGCCTTCTCGACCTCTTGTTAGATTGTAAATATTAGAGGAAGAAACAGGCCTGCAACGTCTTCAAAGTAGTGATAAATAGTGCAGTGAAGAAGATGTGTAAGTGTTGTAAAGTACAGAGACACAAAGTGTAAAATGAGAGTTACATATGATCTGAGCTATAAAAACTAACAAAGCACTCCAACACCTTGCGCTCAGTGATTACACTGTCACGGCTCAGGAGGAAGAGCGTGAGGGGGGCATTTCCTGCCCTCTCTGTGATTTGAGTGTGCAGTGTGACATTGCATAATGTCATTGCTATCTTTGGCCTAATAAAAAGCACTCTAGCTGTAGTAGGGCCCTGGCTTCACCTCCAGGTGCAGGGCGGGCTGTGCTTTATGGCAGGCATGGAGGGAGGGAGAGGTTGATGGTATTGGCTGCAGCTCCAGCCTCGTACAGTGTCCCTGCTATTACTAGTGAGCGAGAGGCGCTGGGGTGGTGGTATTGGTTTTGAGGGTGGTGGTATTGGTGGTTTTTGTTTTGTTGGTGGTGGTGGTATTATGGGTGGTGGTGGTATTGGTGGTTTTGATGATGGTGGTAGTATTGGAGGTGCTGCTATTGGTGGTATGGGTGGTGGTGACATTGGTGGTATTGATGTTGGTATTGGTATTGGTGGTGGTGGTAGTGGTACTGGTATTGGAAGTGGTAGTATTGGTGGTGGTATAGGTATTGGTGGCATTGGTGGTGGTATTGGGAGTGGTATTGTTGGTATTGGTGGGGGTGGATGGATTGGTGGTACTGGTGGTATTGATGGTGCAATATAGGTGGTGGGGGTATTGGTGGTGGTGGTATTGGTGGTGGTGGTTTTGGTGGTGTTGGTGGTGCTAGTACTAGTGGTGTTGGTTTTACTGGTGGTATGGGTGATGCAGTATTGGTGGTGGGCGTATTGGTGGTGGTGGTATTGATATTGGTGGTATTGGTGGTGGTTTTGTTGGTGCTATTGGTGGTGGTGGTTTGGTGGTGTTGGTGGTACTGATGGTATTGATGGGGCGTTATTGGTGGTGGAGGGGTATTGGTGGTGGTATTGGTGGTGGTGGTGGTGGTATTGGTGGTGGTATTGGTGGTGGTGATATTGGTGGTGGTGGTATTGGTGAAGCGGTATTGGTTGTGGTGTTATTGATGGTGTTGGTCTAATGTTAAATACAGCCCATTTCTGCCCTTTCCCATTCACACAGCGCAACACAGCAAAGTTGTTTGCTGAACTGCTCTGTGTAAAAGATTGACGAATGCTTCCCAAAGAGTCTTAATTAAGATTAATTAATTGCAATTCTGAAGCTCATCGTTTTTACAAAATTATGAATTTGCAGCATAATTTTCAATCTGCTGCAAAATTCACAGGATTCAGCAGAAATATTATTGGAAGCTCAAATGCATTGAAAGTTACAAAAAAACAGTGAGTTGTCATGTTGTGCATTGGCATACCATTTACACATGTCAACTGACCACCTTCAAGTGGGTTAATTGATGTATTTGGGTTTTCAATTGGAATTAATGATGTGAATTTGTGTCAAAATAGCAACATAATGCAGTCATAGAATGTGCGAAAATAATGTGCTTTGTCTTCCCCATATTTCATACAACCCTGCCATATATTTTGACCTACATTACCTCATAATTCTAGCAATCTTGATTATACCATACAGCGTAAGTAGAAGTAAATTGATCATATCATTCACAGTTGTGATTATAGCAATCAATTATAACAACATTAATGTGGAATTTCTCATGTGTGTATGCTTCATGAAAAATGAGATATTTGTAGGATATTTAATTATAAAATAAATACAGTCTTCTGGTTTCGACTCGAGGAGCATGACAGTGAGGGTAAGGAATCACACTGGATCTCAGGTTCAAACCCCACTTAAGTGACACCTGATTAGGAAAGGGTACACTCAATTTAATGCACCTGGGGCACACAGCAGGAGTCTCGGGCGGCCGCACACCCTCCCTTTAAGGCTTCTGGGCTCAGTCCATGAGATGTATTTCTGTTTCAGTCGATTGGGAGTGCAGTTTGATTGGTCCTACAAAATCCACTGGAAGCAGAGTTATGAATCCCACCATGTGTCAGTTCTAGGCTTGGGCAGAAGGTCAGAGTACGTGAAGTAATTTTTGTAATTCTGTCCTTCTCTTTAATGCAGAATTTTCAATGGTTATGCAGATATTCCTGCTTGCATAATTATTGCGTAATTAAGTGTTATTTGAGGAGAATATTACTACCCCAAGAGTACATTCTGCTTGCGCTCGCTCTTCATGTGCTGCTGTATTTATTGCTGTTTCTTTGTACAAAATGCATCTTTGGGCCATTTTGGACATGAGGGTGCATTTTAAAATAAGAAAATAGTGCTAAATTATGGTAGTGACCTCTATTTCTTATGCTAACTTAGAGCAACATGATTCCCATTCATTTTGAACACAAGGAAGCATTTTTGCACTAAGAAATAGTGCTAAAAGCAAACATAACTCTACTTGCATTATAGAAAATAATAGCATGGAACTCTTAGGTGATTCTGTATGATTACATGGCACAGAACTGCATAAGTTATGCCACCTCTACCTCTGCTTCTATGCACTGATGAACAAGCAGGGTAAGATACGGTACATTGCACCAGTGCTGGAACATTTTGCTCGTTCTGAGCAATTTTTCACCACTGACAGGCAGATTTGAAGTGTGATTTCCACTGAATACCAATGCAAAAATGACAGTTTCACTGCAGCACATGCTCTTTCATAAGCAATCAATTTCACCTTAGTCCCTCGAGACCTCACATTGGGGTATAAGTACAAGGACTTAACGCCGCCGTAGCCTACATTTTTTGACATTACGGAGTCTTTCTTTTAGTGCCGTATTTAAAAGTTGCCGCTAAGTGCAGTTAGCGGCACATTTCCAGCGTAAACATTCATTTCCTTTTATTTTTTTTTTAAGTTCAAGTTTATTGAAACCAAGTATAATAATCAGATCATAACAGTGCATCAAGGCAATATAAAATTATATGAAAACGATAAAAATATAATGCGGGTGTACAATGAAACGGAATCAATAAACACGTTTCTCTAAACTAAGAAAAAGAAAGGAAGGAGAAAACAAAATCGTATAAGAAAACAATTAAGGAAAGCAGCATATGCGAATACAACATTGTATGCAGTAAATAAAACAGTAGTAAAGGCAAAAAACATAAGCAATGAATATCAATTAGGGAAAAATAAAATAAAAATCATGTAAAACGACAACCAAAGGATAATCATGGAGGTTTACGGGCTTCATCAGATGAGTTTGTATGAGTACTAATGGTGGTGGAACTTGGAGTAGAGAGTGAGGAAAAATAAGTGGTAAGAGGAATCCATATGAAGTCCCTCTTAAATGTAAGGGAAACAGGGGTAACGTAGTTGGTATCAAGTCTGTGATTTAAACAAATAGCATTCCATCATGCAGAGTAACTGACTTTTGTCGAATCTTTCCAATTGGAGGTTATCAAGTGGAAGGCTACAGCTAAAAATAAGTCCAGTAACTTAAAGTGAGAAGGGGAATGAGGCAGATCTGGAGATAAGGAACCTAATAGGACAGCAGAGGGGGAAAAGGGAAGTTTTATGTTAAAAATAGTGTTTATACAGGACCAAATTGAACGCCAGAAGGTATCAATATTGGGACGATGAAATTGCATGTGGAGTAAGTCGGCAGATTGGCAAGGGTAGGACCAGCACTTAGATGAGAGTTCGGGAGAAAATGATGCCAACTTAGCCGGGGAAAATAATAAACGCTGGTAAATGAAATAGAGGGTTTGAGTAGTATTGGCAGCCCTTGATGTTTTATGAATCTTTAACCATAGCTTATCCCATAAAGAGCTGGGCCAAGATACTGACAAATCCTGTTCCCAGGCCAATTCAGTCTTCGTTTTGAGTCGCTCAGAGGGAGTTAGCAGAAATTTGTAAATGCAAGAGGCCGAAGGAGAAGAATCCAAAAGCGGGAAAATAGTGGAACAGAGGGAGGGTAGGTCAGAGGAAGGAGGGAGGGATTGAAGGTATTGGAGAAGAGCAGGGAGTAAAAGATTATATTGTTTCCTAAAAGTATTAGGAAGGTGTTAGGGTTTGTGTACAGAAAAGAGCATGTCCCCTCTCATTGCACTAGTGGTCTCTGTAATAGCTCTCTTTAAACATACTATTGAAAGCCTTTCTTGTTATCTCAGCCCCTCCCTAAGACTTCTGTGTATGTTGCTCAATGTATTCACAAGTTTGGACATTGCTGTCTCGTTTGCACATTTGACCTTGCTTTTACCAAGGCTTTTTTAGAGCACTCTTTCCTAGGCCATGTGTTACTTCAACTCATTAGCATAATAACTGAAGCTCTGCACACCTGCTTGTGAGAACCACACCCAGTTCTTCGAACCACACCCAGCTCTTCGAGCCACACCCAGCCCTGTCTATAAAAGGCAGCCCCTGAGCCTCACCCAGTGCTTGTGCCCGTCTACCTCCCACTTACCTGAGAACAGATCTGTTAAAAGATGATAACCTGCGGCGTCTGATAAAAAACTGCCTTTATTCACTGCTCCGCTTTCCAGCAATGATAATCACCTCACATAAACATTCTAAGAGTAGCTTCACAGGAAGCTACCAAGTGCGCTATCACCATGAGGGTGGATGCAACATACCAAGGTGGGCACGTTGTAAATAGGTGTATATAATAATACATCACGTTGTAAATAGGTGTAAAAATATAATATAAGATTCAATCAATCAATCAAAGACATTTATAGAGCGCACTACCTACCCGTAGGGTCTCGAGGCGCTTGGGGGGGGGGGTGCCGCTACTGCTCGAACAGCCAGGTCTTGAGCTTCTTCCTGAAGGAGAGGTGGTCTTGGGTCAGGCGCAGGTCGGCCGGGAGGGAGTTCCAGGTCTTGGCGGCCAGGTAGGAGAAGGACCTTCCTCCTGTGGTGGCTCTGCGGATGCGTGGGACGGCGGCGAGGGCGTGGCTGGCAGATCGGAGGTGGCGTTTGGGAGCGTAGAAGTTGATGCGGTTGTTGAGGTAGCTCGGGCCTTGATCGTGGAGAGCTTTGTGTGCGTGGGTAAGGAGGCGGAAGGTGATTCTCTTGTTGACCGGGAGCCAGTGTAGGTCTCTTAGGTGTCCGGAGATGTGGCTGTGTCGTGGGATGTCGAGGATGAGTCTGGCTGAGGCGTTCTGGATGCGCTGGAGTCTCTTCTGGATCTTGGCGGTGGTTCCGGCGTAGAGGGCGTTGCCGTAGTCCAGTCGGCTGGTGACGAGGGCCTGGGTGACGGTCTTCCTGGTGTCTGTGGGGATCCACCAGAAGATCTTCCGCAGCATGCGCAGGATGATGAAGCACGACGAGGAGACGGCGTTGACTTGCCTGGTCATGGAGAGGGAGGAGTCCAGGATGAAACCCAGGTTGCGTGCGTGGTCCGTTGGTTTGGGTGCGGTGCCCAGGGCGGGGGGCCACCAGGAGTCGTCCCAGGCGGAGGGCGAGGAGCCCAGGATGAGGACCTCCATCTTATCTGAGTTCAGTTTCAGGCGGCTCGTCGTCATCCACTCGGCTACCTCTTTCATCCCTTCGTGCAGGTTGGCTCTGGCGGCGGCGGGGTCGTTGGTCAGGGAGAGGATCAGCTGGGTGTCGTCGGCGTAGGAGATTATGTTGAGGTTGTGTTGGCGTGCGATGGCCGCGAGGGGGCTCATGTAGACGTTGAAGAGAGTAGGGCTCAGCGAGGATCCTTGAGGGACGCCGCAGATTACTTCGGTGGCCTCTGACTTGTACGGTGGTAGGCGGACTCTTTGTGTTCTTCCGTCGAGGAAGGAGACGATCCAATCCAGTGCCTTCTCCTGGATTCCGACGTTGCTGAGGCGCTGCACTAGGGTGCGGTGGCAGACCGTGTCGAAAGCCGCGGAGAGGTCTAGGAGGATGAGTGCCGCTGTTTCTCCGTTGTCCATCAGGGCTCGGATGTCGTCGGTGGCGGCGATGAGGGCGGTCTCGGTGCTGTGGTTGGCACGGAATCCGGACTGCGATGGGTCGAGGGATCCATTCGTCTCAAGGAAGGCGGCCAGCTGTTTGTTGACGGTCTTTTCGATGACTTTGGCTGGAAACGGGAGAAGAGAGATGGGGCGGTAATTCTTGAGTTCGGTGGGGTCTGCTGTAGGTTTCTTGAGTAGAGCGCTGAGTTTGGCGTGCTTCCAGCTCTCGGGGAAGGTGGCGGTGTCGAATGAGGTGTTGATGATGTCCTGCAGGTGGGGTGCGATGACAGCGTCGGATTTGTTGAAGACGTGGTGAGGGCAGGGGTCGGTCTGAGATCCGGAGTGGACGGAGTTCATCATGTGGATGGTGTCTTCGGTGTTGACCGGGGTCCAGGCGCGGAGGGTGGTGGTGGGTGGCGTTGCTGCGGTCGTGGCGTGCGTTGGTTGGGTGCTGAAGCTGTTGTGTATGTCCGCGATCTTGTTGTGGAAGTAGGAGGCGAGGGAGTTGCAGAGGTCTTGCGATGGGGTGATGTTGTTGTTTCCGGCGTTGGGGTTGGAGATCTCTTTCACGATGTTGAAGAGTTCCTTGCAGTTGTGTGCGTTGTCGTCCAGTCGGTTCTTGAAAGCCGTTTTCTTGGTGGTGCGGATCAGTTGGTGGTGTTTCCGGGTGGCGAGCTTGAGGGTGGTCCTGTTGTCCGGCGTGGGTTCCTTTCTCCAGGCTTTCTCGAGGGCTCTGCAGTTCTTCTTGGAGCTCTTGAGTTCGTCGGTGAACCATGGGGCTCTCTTATTGCCGGGTCTGCTGGGCGGGATCCTCAGAGGGGCGAGTTCGTCTGCGCATTTGCTGATCCACTTTGTAACACATCTTTCCCCCTATAACCATTGCAATAAATAACTACCCTCAATACAGTTTAACATATCTAGGTGCATGAACATTCTAGGAGCAGCTTCACAGGAATAGGTGTATATAATAATACATCACGCTGTAAATAGGTGTAAACCTATAACATAAGATTGTAACATATCTTCCCCCCTATAACCATTGAAATAATAACTTCCCTCCATACAGTTTAACATAACATATCTCCCGAAGGAAGTTCATTTGTAAACAATAAGGTCTTTATGCCAACTAGGTGTCTTGCGTGTTATTTTGCCATATACTCTTCCAGGCCTAAAAAACTAGTTCTTCTTTATTGGTCGGTGCAGGGGCATCCTTTACAGCCTCAACTTGATTTTATGTTGGTAGACTTTAAGCAGCCCTAGCTTCCGTTTCCCGGGTTGGTGCATAGTACTAGCTCCGGATGATTGGGGTCCAATTTAATTCCCAATTCCTTCTGGTGTCGCCACCCTAGTAAGTTAGATCCCTTTTCCACAATGTAAACTTTGCCTACTGTGATGCGGTCCTTGAAGGCGATTATAGAGTTGAGCATTCCCTTCATTGGAATAGGATCTTTGTTATATCCGCTAGGATTTATGTCTGCTTTAGTTACGTTTTTTTGTTCCTGGCCCATTATAGCTATGAAATCAGAGTAGTTCACTAGGGTGAATGGAGAGCAAGAGTCTGCAAACATTTTAATCTTTCTTCCATCAATGTTGACTTCACATTCTGGATATTCTTGTTTCTCCTCCCCCACTTCCTTGACTTGTAGAATTATTTTCTTCACTTGAGCCTTGTCTTTTCCTTTATTGCTCCACGATCTCTCTGGAAAGCAACCACACAAACTTGCCAGGTGCCCTTTCTTATTACGTTTCCTGCACCACGCCGACTTTGCTTGACAATTGGGGTCATTTGCTAAGTGGTTGTTGCTTCCACAGCAGTAGCATTTTAACTTGGAACCTTCTGAATCACTTGTTTGGCTTTGTCCAAAATCCTTCTTGTTTTGTGGTTTGTAGGTATCCCCCTTAATTTTGCATAGTTCATTTTCTTCCTCTGTGTTACTTATTTCCGCTACTTTGTTCTCTGTGTTGTTCATTTCTTTTATACACACGTCGGTATGTTCAATGGACTTAGCAATTATAATTGCCTCCTGCAGGTCTGGTTGTTTATGCAAAAGCTTCCTTTGTATTTCTTTGTTGTTTGTACAACGTCTCTAATTAAGGAGTCGTTTAAGTCCTTGAAGTCACACAATTTGCTGAGACCCCTTAGTATAGCTACATATGTAGAAAACTCTCCTGCTTTCCCTGTATGCGGCTGAAGAATTTGTGCCTCTCTAACACTATGTTTATTTTATCACCAAAATGAGTTCTTAGTTTTATCAATGCGATGTTGTAAACTTCCTCATCATCATCTTCATCTTCCGGTTCTGGGAGTGATTCAAACACCTTTCTGCCTGTTAGACCCAAGTTGTGCAATAAAATATGTTGTTTCCTAAACTCACTGAATTTCTCCCCACCAATTGCCACTAGATATGACTCAAAAACGTTTTCCCATTCTTCCCAAGGCATACTGGGTTCCCCACACTCATTCAAGAATGATGCAGGTTGTGTCATACTTGCGGCTGCCATGATGATCTAACAGCATAGATAGAGTAAGATTCTGTGACAGAGGGTATTCCGCTGACCTGTGAATTCCTTGGAAAACTGATGTTAAAATTATTAAACCATACCCCTTAACGGGTAATAGTACACTAATACTCACAACGCTTATAAAAGTTGTATTATACTTTGTGCTAAACAATACTTTAACTGTAAACCTTCTCACATATGGTAAAACACAAAAGATTTCCCTTCTGAAAAGCACCAAAATAATGCTCTGATAGACACGTGATTTAATGTACCCAGAGGACACAGTAAAATATACGATATGACCAATGGAATTACAGAAGTAGGTTTGCTAACATTTTGCTCAGTTATCAAAATCTGCCAGCAGCAAACAAAACTACATTCACATTTCAGTACCACACAGAAAATGATCACATGTAAACTAAAAGGTTTTATTTTACAGTATATGCTTCTCTCGAGCAAAGAGTGTTATTTCAAATGATCGTTCCTCTTAATGTAGAATAAAAGGTGTTTAAATTGAAATGTGAATATTTGGTGTGCGTGTCACCGTGAGAGGGGAGCTCCCTTCCTTGCTATGACACACACAGGAGTGCGTATCTCCATTGTTTTTATTTTTATTTATGTTTATTTACTTTATAAGGTGTGCGTGTCACCGTGAGGGAATTAGGTTCCTTCCTTGTTTTGACAAGCACAGAAGAGAGTGTCTCCATTGCTAGGGGAGGTACTCCGGGTAAAGTTTTCCGGCCCTGAGGTGCTGCTGCGTCGGAAGAGGCAGTACTGAGGAGAAAGGCAGCTTTCTACGGCTATGCTTAAGATTCCTGACAGGTATACTGCTCGTAGACAAAGCTAACCCGTGATACACTGCCCTCATGCGCCAGGAACGCTCTGTCGCACCCTCTTAAGCTGAGGAGCCAGCAGCTGACTGGAAAAGAACACTCGTGAATGACAGATAGTGGCGCCTCACAGGAGTAAGACAATGCTCACACTTTGCGTTATTTACAACCTTATACGCTTAGACACTAAGCCCTCTTCCTCACTCAGACACCAAATGCGATGATCATATGGCAAGAGTCATTTACAATTTCGCTCGTCACTGAGATTGAAACAATACTGCTGCAGGCGCCCCCAGCACGGGCCTCCCTTCACACACAGTAAACACAGGAAGAGAGGGTTAAAGTTCAATTCCAATTAGAACGGGCACTTCCCACCTCTACTGACATGGAGATGATAGATTATTTCAACGCCAAACGGTTCTACTTTGCAAAAGTTTGCCACTTTAACCTCTTTATTTCCTGACAATAACTGCTGAATGACTCATTCGTAAAGCGCTCCTCACAGCGTTCGCTTTTTATCAGCTGGCTCTCTCCTGTCATAGATTTTTTCAGCGCCAGACGGTTCTACATTTCAAAAGTGTGCCACTTTCCTGACAATGCTTGCTGAATGACTCATTCGTAAAGCGCTCCTCACAGCGTTCGCTTTTTATCAGCTGGCTCTCTCCTGTCAAGCTCCAGTTTACGCAACAAAAATGCTTGCAATGTTTATTTTGAAGAAAAGATGTCTCCCACAATTGACTTTACTTGCAGGCGCTTCCTACACACTCAGCGTGCCCAAATTGTAACACAATGCCATTACTTGTTTATAAATCACTCGTGCTTCATCACGAAGGATGGTTACTTTTCAGCTGTTCCTTTAGTTAATATTAAAGCATTTTCATTAATTTTAGGTTAACGAGACCTCACCAGATCAGTTGCTTAGGTAACTTCCTGAGATGGCTTTATCATGGCGACTTTCGTTGCTTAAATGTTCTTTTGATTTCCTTGCTGCCAGAGTCCAATCAAAAGGGGAGGAGCAGGAACATCTGTCCCCTTACACAGATCGTCGCCACTGTTAAAAGATGATAACCTGAGGCGTCTGATGAAAACTGCCTTTATTCACTGCTCCGCTCTCCAGCAATGATAATCACCTCACATGAACATTCTAAGAGTAGCTTCACAGGAAGCTACCAAGTGCGCTATCACCATGGGGGTGGATGGAACATACCAAGGTGGGCACGTTGTAAATAGGTGTATATAATAATACATCACGTTGTAAATAGGTGTAAAAATGTAACATAAGATTGTAACAAGATCCTTCGGCGCAGGCACTCCTGCTCTCTCCAGACCTTCATTGGCTTCAACGGGCGCGGCTGCTAGCTCTTCCTTCTTCCGGTTTCCGGATCCTTCTTGCCTCAGCCCCTCGTCTGTCCACTGCAATCGACCTGCAAAAGAGAAAGAAGACAAGTTTAGACTGATCAGTATCCCTTTTCAGCAACAAGTAAGTGCAAAACTTTTTATTACCTGAAAGAACTTTGTCTGCGATTTCTGGATTCATGTAAAGACAATTTGGAACAAGAGATCTCCCACGAACTTTGTGGTTCAAACCCTTTGTTACAAGAATATTTTGTGGAACTTTGTGAAATGAACGTTGTTTTACATGGAACTTTTAAAGAATCGAACAGAGGAAACCATTGACAGCAAGGCAAACAGTAAATCAAGGACTTGCACAAATTGCCTGCTGTATTTTGATGTAAAAGTACAGTATTCGTTTTATAAAAAGTCTGGAAATGTGTGAAAAGTGAGTTTGCTATTAAGAATGTAGGCTTTAGTTATATTAAGGTGAATGTTAGATGTTGGTAACTCTGATAATGATATTCGTTTGATTTTACAGAAGTGTTACAGTAATTGAAAGCACATCCCAGAACAGTAACACATTCCAAACCTGGGAGCTAGAGACCAGGATGCAAGAGGTACTTTTAGAAGAGAATTTCTAATAGATTAAGGGTTAGTCAGGAACACATTTAGGGATAGGTTGCACTTATCTGTTCTTTGTTTATGTTTCATTAGGCACCAGTTTCTACAGAAGTCAGAGAGGGCCGCAGATTTTAGCAGCACTTCTACAGTGGAAACGCAAGAACGTTGTTGTCTCTTTTTTTTATTTTATCCACTTCCCCCCTTCCCTTGAGCTTCTGGTTCTAAGTGCACTGTTTAAAACTAGTGTGCTGGAACAAGCAGTTTCAGGGTGGGGTCGGACTGTCTTCAACCTCCATCAGAACTGAACAGAAACTCAGGTGAGCTGGGCTTTGACAGAAGGAGAAATTGAGATTGGAGATCAGCAAAAGTTAGCGGAACGTTATCGAGTAGGAGTTGGGAAATCCACAGTAAACCGCTGGATTTCCAAGATTTTCAGAAAAAAGAGCGGTTTTTGATTCAGAGTAGTTTGTTGTGCCAAATGGGTTGTTGAGATAAAGATGTAAGAGAGGGATAAGAGGAGGGTAAAAGGGGAGTTAAAAGGTGACGTGAGTGAGCAATGATAGAGATTGCAAATAAGAAACTTTAGCAGAAAAAGCAAGAATCTCAGGAAAGTCAAACGGCGAGATGAGAGATTTTTCCATGGATAACCAAACAGGGGGGTGAGTGAGGACTTCCGTAGACAGCCAACGAGAGGCTTGTTTAAGGATAAATGAGTAATGGTAGGATTTAAAGTCCGGAAACTTAAGACCTCCATTCGTCTTATCTTTTTTAAGAGAGGATAAAGCAACCCTTGAAGGTTTGTTCTTCCAGAGAAACTTCAACAGGATTGAATCCAATCTTGTGAAATAATATCCAGGTATACGAACAGGTATCGTATCATAAAAAGAGAATACAAGATGATAGGAGCCAGCATCATTTTAATTGAATCTAATCTACCCCACCAAGAGAGGAAGAGAGTGTGCCATCTGGAGACAGAATCAGACAATTTTTTAGTGACATAATCAAAATTGGCTTTCAAGATGTCCGAAATAGAAGAGGAGAACCACAGTCCTAAATATTTTACTTTGGTCGGTTGCCAGGAGAAACCAGTTTGGTCAAAATAATGACGGAGACATAAGACATTAAGGGGCAGAACTTTGCACTTATCACGGTTAAGGCGATAACCCGAGACCCGCGAAAAAGCATCAACCTGACGAAGAAAAGAAGGTAAAGAGGACGCAGGGTTGGAACAATACAAAAGGATGTCGTCTGCATAGACAGACAATTTGACTTGGTTAGGGCCTGGATTATAGCCAGTGATTTGAGTGTCCTGTCGTATTTTTGTTAGAAATAATTCTTGTGCCACAATAAACAGTAAGGGGGATAAGGGGCAACCCTGTCGAACCCCTCTGTAAAGGGAGAAGTAATCAGAAATCTTCCCGTTAGCAAAAATAGAAGCTCTAGGACCGGAGTATAAAAGGGAGATAAGGGAAATCAATTTAGGGGGGAAGCCTATCCAGGTAAGGGCACAAAACATAAAATCCCAACTAATCCTGTCAAACGCTTTTTCGGCGTCTAAAGTTATGGCTGCAAGTGGATATTTTACGGAAGAAGCTTTACTAAGTACATTAAAGAAAACTCTAGAATTGTCAGAGGACAAACGACCCTTAAATTAAACATCATCATGACACGCACATTTGCATTTAATGAAACATTTTAATATGACAGAGATTACAATCCAACAATTGAAACAATAGATTGCAACAATTGTGCAATTCTTGCAATTCTGAAGCTCATCGTTTTTACAATATTATGAATTTGCAGCATAATTTTCAATCTGCTGCAAAATTCACAGGATTCAGCAGAAAGATTATTCGAAGCTCAAATGCATTGAAAGTTACAAAAAACAGTGAGTTGTCATGTTGTGCATTGGCATACCATTTACACATGTCAACTGACCACTTTCAAGTGGGTTAATTGATGTATTTGGGTTTTCAATTGGAATTAATGATGTGAATTTGTGTCATAATGCAGTCATAGAATGTGCGAAAATAATGTGCTTTGTCTTCCCCATATTTCATACAACCCTGCCGTATATTTTGAACTACATTAATTCATAATTCTAGCAATCTTGATTATACCATACAGCGTAAGTAGAAGTAAATTGATCATATCATTCACAGTTGTGATTATAGCAATCAATTAAAACAACATGAATGTGCAATTTCTCATGTGTGTATGCTTCATGAAAAATTAGATACTTGTAGGATATTTAATTGTAAAATAAATACAGTCTTCTGGTTTCGAGGAGCATGACAGTGAGGGTAAGGAATCACACTGGATCTCAGGTTCAAACCCCACTTAAGTCACACCTGATTAGGAAAGGGTACACTCAATTTAATGCACCTGGGGCACAGAGCATGAGTCTCGGGCGGCCACACACCCTCCCTTTAAGGCTTCTGGGCTCAGTCCATGAGATGTATTTCTGTTTCAGTCGATTGGGAGTGCAGTTTGATTGGTCCTACAAAATCCACTGGAAGCAGAGTTATGAATCCCACCATGTGTCAGTTCTTGGCTTGGGCAGAAATTCAGAGTAATTGGAGTAATGTTTGTAATTCTGTCCTACTCTTTAATGCGGAATTTTCAATGGTTATGCAGATATTCCTGCTTGCATAATTATTGCGTAATTAAGTGTTATTTGAGGAGAATATTACTACCCCAAGAGTACATTCTGCTTGCGCTCGCTCTTCATGTGCTGCTGTATTTATTGCTGTTTCTTTGTACAAAATGCATCTTTGGGCCATTTTGGACATGAGGGTGCATTTTAAAATAAGAAAATAGTGCTAAATTATGGTAGTGACCTCTATTTCTTATGCTAACTTAGAGAAACATGATTCACATTCATTTTGGACACAAGGAAGCATTTTTGCACTAAGAAATAGTGCTAAAGCAAACATAACTCTTCTTGCGTAATAGAAAATTATAGCATGGAACTCTTAGGTGATTCTGTGTGATTACATGGCACAGAACTGCATAAGTTATGCCACCTCTACCTCTGCTTCTATCCACAGATGAACAAGCAGGGTAAGATCGGGTACATTGCACCAGTGCTGGAACATTTTGCTCTTTCTGAGCAATTTTTCACCACTGACAGGCAGATTTGAAGTGTGATTTCCACTAAATACCAATGCAAAAATGACAGTTTCACTGCAGCACATGCTCTTTCATAAGCAATCAATTTCACCTTAGTCCCTCGAGACCTCACATTGGGGTATAAGTACAAGGACTTAACGCCGCCGTAGCCTACATTTTTTGACATTACGGAGTCTTTCTTTTAGTGCCGTATTTACAAGTTGCCGCTAAGTGCAGTTAGCGGCACTTTTCCAGCGTAAACATTAATTTCCTTTTTTTCTTTTTTTTTTTTAGGTTCAAGTTTATTGAAACCAAGTATAATAATCAGATAATAACAGTGCATCAAGGCAATATAAAATTATATGAAAACGATAAAAATATAATGCAGGTGTACAATGAAACGGAATCAATAAACACGTTTCTCTAAACTAAGAAAAAGAAAGGAAGGAGAAAACAAAATCGTATAAGAAAACAATTAAGGAAGGCAGCATATGCGAATACAACATTGTATGCAGTAAATAAAACAGTAATAAAGGCAAAAAACATAAGCAATGAATATCAATTAGGGAAAAATAAAGGAAAAATCATGTAAAAAGACAACCAAAGGATAATCATGGTGGTTTACGGGCTTCATCAGATGAGTTTGTATGAGTACCAATGGTGGTGGAACTTGGAGTAGAGAGTGAGGAAAGATAAGTGGTAAGAGGAATCCATAATAAGTCCCTCTTAATTGCAAGGGTAACAGGGGTAACGTAGTTGGTATCAAGTCTGTGATTTAAACAAATAGAATTCCACCATGCAGAGTAACTGACTTTTGTCGAATCTTCCAATTGGAGGTTATCAAGTGGAAGGCTACAGCTAAAAATAAGTCCAGTAACTTTAAGTGAGAAGGGGAATGAGGCAGATCTGGAGATAAGGAACCTAATAGGACAGCAGAGGGGGAAAAGGGAAGCTTTATGTTTAAAAATAGTGTTTATACAGGACCAAATTGAACGCCAGAAGGCATCAGTATTGGGACAATGAAATAGCATGTGGAGTAAGTCGGCAGATTGGCAAGGGCAGGACCAGCACTTAGATGAGAGTTCGGGAGAAAATGATGCCAACTTAGCCGGGGAAAATAATAAACGCTGGTAAATTAAATAGAGGGTTTGAGTAGTATTGGCAGCCCTTGATGTTTTATGAATCTTTAACCATAGCTTATCCCATAAAGAGATGGGCCAAGATACTGACAAATCCTGTTCCCAGGCCAACTCAGTCTTCGTTTTGAGTCGCTCAGAGGGAGTTAGCAGAAATTTGTAAATGCAAGAGGCCGAAGGAGAAGAATCCAAAAGCGGGAAAATAGTGGAACAGAGGGAGGGTAGGTCAGAGGAAGGAGGGAGGGATTGAAGGTATTGGAGAAGAGCAGGGAGTAAAAGATCATATTGTGTCCTAAAAGTATTAGGAAGGTGTTAGGGTTTGTGTACAGAAAAGAGCATGCCCCCTCTCATTGCACTAGTGGTCTCTGTAATAGCTCTCTTTAAACATACTATTGAAAGCCTTTCTTGTTATCTCAGCCCCTCCCTAAGACTTCTGTGTATGTTGCTCAATGTATTCACAAGTTTGGACATTGCTGTCTCGTTTGCACATTTGACCTTGCTTTTACTAAGGCTTTTTTAGAGCACTCCTTCCTAGGCCATGTGTTACTTCAACTCATTAGCATAATAACTGAAGCTCTGCACACCTGCTTGTGAGAACCACACCCAGTTCTTCGAACCACACCCAGCTCTTCGAGCCGCACCCAGCCCTGTCTATAAAAGGCAGCCCCTGAGCCTCACCCAGTGCTTGTGCCCGTCTACCTCCCATTTACCTGAGAACAGATCTGTTAAAAGATGATAACCTGAGGCGTCTGATAAAAAACTGCCTTTATTCACTGCTCCGCTCTCCAGCAATGATAATCACCTCACATAAAGATTCTAAGAGTAGCTTCACAGGAAGCTACCAAGGGCGCTATCACCATGGGGGTGGATGGAACGGATATATGATGTTACAACGCGTACTGTTACAACGCATACCGTTACAACGCGGATTTTACAACGCGAATACTATTACAACGCATGTTTTTACAACGAGTACTATTACAACGCAAAATAGTACTTCAATAGGAAAAATACCATTACAACGCAACATATAACAACGTATACCATTACAACGCATATATATATAAAAAATTCTTTGTAAAATAAAACCTGGCACGGGATGCAGGGAAAATAGGGGTTTTGGGTGGGTAAGTGTATTAAAAAACGGCATGAAAAACTACCATATTATTACGATTACCAATTAATTATTTATTAAATTATTACTCGAGTATTAAAATTAATTTTTTATTAAACTACTACTCGATTTTTTTTTAAAATAATATATAAATATATTTGTATTATTTCCTTTGTAAAATACAACCTGGCACGGGATGCAGGGAAATTAGGGGTTTTGGGTGGGTAAGTGTATTAAAAAACGGCATGAAAAACTACCATATTATTACGATTACCAATTAATTATTTATTAAATTATTACTCGAGTATTAAAATTAATACTCGAGTACTTACATTAATACTTCGATTAGTAAAAATAATAACATTTTACTTAATTCCTTTTGTTATAAAATAAAATATATACTTTTTTATTAGTATACACGAAATGTAACTTTTCGGATTAAACAAACAGATATATAGGATTCATGGACGCCATTTTGAAAAGGTATCACAATATTGAGTCCTTCTATTATTTCAATGAATTATTACCACAACACAATAGCCAAAATGGATGCCAAAACGGCAAACATAACGGTATATAAACTACTTATAATTGATTTTTAAATTATATGTTCTCAGAGAAAAAAATGTAAAATTTAAAACGATTTCCAGCGATTATTTTTACAAATAATATTGTGATACTACACCAAACTTATAAATAGTAGGGAGACACCATTTTGAAACTAGTTGATCCTCAACTACCCGAGAGAGCAGACGTGAAATACCATTCTGTGACCTTTTCACCCTGTCATCTCAGTCAAAGTTACTGATCTACATAATAGAACGATTACCAACGATTTACAAGTAAGTAACGTTTACTGAAAACGTTAACAGAATAAATATTAGTCATTTTATATAAATATATACTAAAATAATATGAACTATATTTCTTATTTGAATTATAATTAAATATAGGGGAAATATTACTGGGAATAAATAAAGATAAAGGAAAAATAATTACATGTTTTAAAAATACCTCCAATGTAAATTAAGACATAAAATGAAAATAAGTTATTTTCAGAGGTAAACATCATTTTAATAGAATACTATAGCAATAATATTTGCTTTATTTATTATATTTCTCATAGAATTCACTTCAGAACGGTAAAAAACGAGAGCCCTAAATATTTCATTTATTTTGGAAACCGACCCGTTTTTGAAAGTTAAAATAAGGTACATCATCATTATTCAATAAATACATTTATTATTTATTATATGTAAAAGGTCGCATCACGAATAAACTTTACATATTTTTTTCTGACAGAGATATTACTTCTAAATTATATCTCGATTCATAACTGGCCCCAAAAACATTTTCGACATCGTTTTAAAAAGTAATAAACATATTTCATTATCAAACTAAACACTGCAATGTAAATGCCAAAAATAAATCTATTCACACTAAATAAAATAATATTTTTTTTAAAAAATGTTTCAGATAAAAAGACCAATCCTAGAAAAAATAAAACCAACTACAAGTGCAAGAACCCATTTCTGCTAATCAAACATCCAAACCGAAAAGTAAGTGAAAAACAATTTTCGAAATACATGTATGATTACAGCATAAACACTAAAGAATGCTAGATAGTGTAAAAGTACAGATAAATATACCAACTCTAGCTAAGTGCAGCGATGAAAAAAGTGTAGGATAGTTTACAAGTGTAAATTGCTATTCAAACTCCCGGAAAGTGCTGCACTAGAGAAACTACAGCATACTCTAGAGGTGTAAATAACTATTCAAACTCCTGGTAAATGCTGCAGTAAAAAAAGTGCAGGATAGTCTAGAGGTGTAAATTACTATTCCCACTCCAGGTAAGTGCATCAGTAGGGAAAGAGCTGGATACTTATGAAATAAATAAAATAATAATCTTACTCCTGGTAAGTGCTGCTGTAGGGAAAGTGCAGGATAGTCTTGAATTATAATTTTCTTTCCCAAATCCATATAAGTGCAGCAATAGTCATAATACTGTATAATCCACATGAGTAAATTGCAATACCGACTATGAGTAAGTGCTGCAGTACGGAAAGTGCAGAGAAAGTGCTAAAGTATGCCTTATTTCTCTATGACTCGAATGTAAAAAACATTTAAACTGTAACGAATTAAAAATTCACTCTCCTCATAAATTATAACTGACACTTTTTACCATATATTTCTTTTTAAAGGACTCTACCCCTGAAGAACGTGAAAAACACTAAATTAAACCAACTGCAGGTGCAAGAACCCATTTCTGCAAATCAAACATCCAAAACAAAAAGTAAGTGAAAAACAGTTTTCAATATACATATAACAATGAAGCATAAACACTCAAGAATGCTAAATTGTGCAAAGGTACAGATACATATTTCAACTCAAGGTAAGTGCAGCAATGAAGAAACTGTAGGATAGTGTACAAGTGTAAATTGCTATTCAAACTCCCGGAAAGTGCTGCACTAGAGAAAGTGCAGCTTATTCTAGATGTGTAAATTACTATTCCAACTCCTGGTAAGTGCTGCAGTACAGAAAGTGCATGATACTGTAGAGGTGTAAATTACTATTCCCACTGCAGGTAAGTGCAACATAAGGGAAAGTGCTGGATAGTTAACAAACATTTAAAATACTATTCCAACTCCTGTTAAGTGCTGCAGTAGAGATAGTGCAGGATAGTCTTGAGGTGTAAATTACTATTCCAACTCCAGCTAAGTGCAACAGTAGGGAAAGTGCTGGATAGTTGAGAAACATTGAACATACTATTCCAACTCCTGTTAACTGCAGCAGTAGGGAAAGTGCAGGATAGTCTAGAGGTGTAAATTACTATTCCCACTCCAGGTAACTGCAACAGTAGGGAAAGTGCTGAATATTTATGAAACATATTAAAAAATAATCTTACTCCTCGTAAGTGCTGCTGTAGGGAAAGTGCAGGATAGTCTAGAGGTGTAATTTACGATCCCTAATCCATATAAGTGCAGCAGTAGACAAAATAGTGTACAATTCACAGCAGTAAATTGCCATTCCGACTCTGAGTAAGTGCTGCATGAGGGAAAGTGCAGAGAAAGAGCAAAACTATGCCTTATTTCTCTATGTCTGCAATTTAAAAAACATTTAAACTGTAACAAATTAAAAATTCACTCTCCTCATAAATTATAAGTGACACATTTTTTTCCATACATTTGTAAAGGACTGTACCCCACAAGAACGTGAAAAACACCAAATTAAACCAACTGCAGGTGCAAGAACCCATTTCTACAAATCAAACATCCAAAACGAAAAGTAAGTGAAAAAACAGTTTTCATTATACATATAACAATGAAGCATAAACACCAAAGAATGCTAAATTGGGTAAAAGTACACATACATATTTCAACTCTACATAAGTGCAGCAATAAAGAAAGTGTCGGATAGTGTACAAGTGTAAATTGCTATTCAAACTCCCGGAAAGTGCAGCACTAGAGAAAGTGCAACATACTCTAGAGGTGTAAATTACTATTCCAACTCCTGGTAAGTGCTCCAGTAGATAAAGTGCAGGATAGTCTAGAGGTGTAAATTACTATTCCCACTCCAGGTAAGTGCAACAGTAGGGAAAGTGCTGGATACTTATGAAACATATTAAATAATAATCTTACTCCTGATAAGTGCTGCTGTAGGGAAAGTGCAGGATAGTCTACAGGTGTAATTTACTATCCCAAATCCATATAAGTGCAGCAATAGTCAAAGTACAGTATAATCCACAGGAGTAAATTGCAATTCCGACTATGAGTAAGTTCTTCAGAAGGGAAAGTGCAGAGAAAATGCTAAAGTATGCCTTATTTCTCTATCTCGAATGTAAAAAACATTTAAACTGTCATGAAATAAAAAGTCACTCTCCTCACAAATTATAACTGACACATTTTTTTCCATACATTTCTAAAGGACTGTACCCCACAAGAACGTGAAAAACACCAAATTAAAGCAACTGCAAGTGCAAGAACCCATTTCTGTAAATCAAACATCCTAACCGAAAAGTAAGTAAAAAACAAGAGTGTTTCTTTCCGGTTACCTGCTGTTGCTGCTGTTCGGAGCTCCCTGGTTCTCCGCTGCTGTTGTCCGCTGGGCTTTCCCTCACCACCGCGGGACCTGCTTGTGGCGCCCAGCGCGCTCCCCTGACATCGCCGGTCTCCTCCCCCCGCTGCAGCCTCTGACCACCAGTGCTGCCGCCGAGCGGGGGAGTTGAAGACCACAAGCCCCAGAAGCCTCCGCGACCTGGACGGAAGTCGCGTCGAGGCTGAGCGCGCCATGAGGCGCACAAAAAGGGGCATCCCTTGCTGGGGAGTGGGAGTGTTTCTTTCCGGTTACCTGCTGTTGCTGCTGTTCGGAGCTCCCTGGTTCTCCGCTGCTGTTGTCCGCTGGGCTTTCCCTCACCACCGCGGGACCTGCTTGTGGCGCCCAGCGCGCTCCCCTGACATCGCCGGTCTCCTCCCCCCGCTGCAGCCTCTGACCACCAGTGCTGCCGCCGAGCGGGGGAGTTGAAGACCACAAGCCCCAGAAGCCTCCGCAACCTGGACGGAAGTCGCGTCGAGGCTGAGCGCGCCAGGAGGCGCACAAAAAGGGGCATCCCTTCCCGCGTCGCGGGACGCGCGCGGGCAGGCGCCGGGCTAAGCCCGGGCAAAGGGCGGGCCCTCTGTGGCCCTCAGAGGCCTGAGGAGACTGGGCTGGGCACTACCCCCTGGCCAATTTCGCAGCGACCATCAAGGTACAACGTTTTGTGATTAATATTCATTGCTAATGGCTCCAACTGCATCTAAACCCACCACCAAGAACATGGTTAAAAAAACGCCTATTAACGCACGCTCCGTTGCAAGGACCACCGCCCAAACCAAGACACCGTTACCAACGTTAACTGCTATTGACCGCATGCTTCAACAGACAATTGTAGTGGTAGCAAATGCCATCGAAAACACTGAGAGACGTTTGTCTCTACCACCTAGTGCCTGTCTAATTCACCGCACACCACAACCTGTTGATAGCACTGTATATAATATCAACATGACAGCATTATCCAATGATTCCATTCTGATGCAATCTTACACAGGTCTCCCTGGAACTGTGCCTCCTCCCACAGCAGACCTTCTTACATCTCCCACAATACTCCAAGATAGGGACAGTCGCCTATCCCTAACTCCTAACTTACAGATTGATGTTTTACCACCTGAGGAACCGGGCCCCAGTGCTGCGCCTAGCGCATCATTGATTACCTGCGACAACGCAGATACTATGCATACAATAGATTTAGCCAACAATAGCAGCGACAGTAGTATAACCAACCAGGGCACCGCCCATCGCAGAACCAGACGCACTCACATTAGGAAACCACAGGCTTTCTTTAGGGGATGTACGAAACCAAAGGGCAAAAGAAAGAAGACCATCTTACCAACACCCCCCATAGAATCATCTAATGAAATTGCACAATTGGTGCCTAATACAGGACCGGTAGTTAATATGGAGTCTATACTGGTCCAAATCACGGATGCTATGAAGCACCTTATTGCTCCCCTAAATGACAAACTTGAGCAAATAGGTAAAAAGGTGGAAAACCTGGAAAAACTGGGCCTAGCCAAATTAGACATCCTTGAACACCTAGGCCCACAAACTACACAAACTACACAAACCACCCTACCCATCCCAAATGTATCAACCAGGAATAAGGCTAAAACAACTGCCCATACTGCACCTAAACCACAGGCTCCATTAGTGAGTAATACGAATCCACCAGCACCTACCGGTAAAACCGTAATTCTACAAAGTAACGCCCATAACGGCCCATCACCTTCCACCTCTCACAGAGCAACCGGGGAGGTGCCCAAGGACTATACCTCAGCAAGCAGGAACCCACCGGCGCGTAGCTACTATAACAATATCATCCCCGCCGTGATCAATCTTCCACCAGAAAGTAGGCCTCTGGTAGCAATCCTTGCTAACGTACCTAAACTCAAACCCTCCCAATTTGAAAACAGTGAAACTCTTAAAAATAAAATTTTACACTGGCTGGTCCATAATTGTGGCTTCCCCTTAAGTGGTGCAGGCCAGATTATTTCAACTCAAAGGGTAGGATGGGTGGGTCCAAGTAAAAAGGAAATAAACGGGGACTGCGTAATCATAAATTACAAAACCACCGAATGGGCGCGAGACTCCATCTTGAACGCACCCATCCCCTCTGATAATGAAAACAATACAACCCTGTTTCCTTTGGATTATTTTTATAGAAACCTGGTGGGGTTTAAGACTCCCGTGCAGAATTTCAAACATCCTAGAGCAACTAATACACCTTATCCATCTGCACAGCAGGCACCTGTACAATTAACCGGGTATCCTTCTCACTCTTTGTATCCTCCGACCACTCATGTATTTAATAATCAGCATGTTCCACAACCACCTACGGAATTGTACAGAATGCCTAACCCCAACTATCTTAATTACCACAATACAATTGGGTCTGGAAGTAACATCTTTGGACAATTCGCTGTTCCAACATCTAACAGATTCCAGATGTTCAACCCTCTTGATGAAAACGATTGACTTCCGGATACATCTACTGGAGAAAGTGAAATCCATACAGACACTTCTGCTCTAAATCTAAATAATCCAACCACGATAGCCAACCTCAACCGCACATGCCCGCCTGAAATCCCTCCTGCAAATGAACCCTCCATAGAGAACCCTACAACCAGCCCTAACGACATGGCAACGATAGTTAACAGCACCTGTACTGTTGTAAACCACCTAGGCGATCAAATGTCATCGACAGCCACAACAGAAATAATTCCACCCCATGTATCCAGGGAAAGTTCACTGAGGGTTATCACGTGGAATGTAGCGGGCCTAGCTTCCAAGGTAAACACACCCGTATGGGATGGCTTTCTTAAGCAAGGCTATGACATCATATGCCTTCAAGAAACGTGGGACAGAGCAGAAGTACATGTCGAGGGATATTCCTCCTTCAGCGTGCTGGCTGTGGCTTCGCAGGCTGGCCGCGCCAAGGGGGGGTTAGTGACCCTGCTATCTACAACATTGACTGAGTTTTGGGTCAGTAACCATGTAGTCTTGGGAGATTACGCATCAGTTTTGCGCGTGGCCCATAATGGACCGAAAGACCTAATAATCGTGAACTTCTACAATAACATCGCCAGCCACAGCCAGGGGTTGTTCATCTCTGACATCGAGCAGGCTATTGATGCAATGTTATCAAGCTCTTCTAAACCAGCTGTAATCTTGTGGGCCGGAGATTTTAATATCAAAACGTGCTCCTATGCACTTAAGGGGGCTTGTGGCCACAGGGAGGAATACTATGGAAGGGAAACTACCAGCGTTTTCAATCACTTCCCACACAACATCCTAGGAAGTGCCTTGAATAACCTACTGGCCAAATACGATCTGGAACTTCTTGAATGCAATACGAATGCTAACAATGTTAGATGCCCGACATTCCATGGAAGGAACAGCCAATCATTTATAGACCACATTATCGTCTCCAGCTCTGCAACGTATATAAATGTGTGGGTAATTGAACAAACGGTCAGTGACCACAACAGTGTATCTGTCGAATTACTGGGCTGGCCGTCAAAAAGGACCTCTCATGGCCAACCTATCCAGGACATCTCCGTAGGAAGACCAAATGGGATGAGGGTGAAATGGACAAAAGTTGACCCTACCAAAATTGTCACCAATGTAATTATTAATTGCTACGGAGAAGTGGAGTACTGTTTATCCCCAACACCATGCCCAGAAATCTTGCTGTCTAAATTTCTAATCATCACACAATCTGTTGAGAAATTACTGACACGCAAATCACGGGAGCCAAGAAAAGTTAAGACAGCGTGGTTTGATGATAACTGTGCCCAGTCACTAAAAAGGCTAAAAACCTCGTTAGATAAAAAACCGAGAGACCACTGTAAGATAAGGGAAGACCGTCACAATTACAAAATCGCCCTGGCTGCTCGGAAGAGAGAACTACAGGACGAGGCATGGATTAAATTAGATCAGGCAGCGGAAACAAAAGATCACAAACTCTTCTGGGACACTGTAAACAGTCCGTTCTTAAAGAATGACAACATCCCCGAACTTACTTCGCATGTCAGCTGTCAAGATTGGATTATACACTTCACTGGGATTTTTAATTCTGATTGTTCCTTTAATTGTACCTTGGCCTCAGATCCTAATGTTTTAACTGGAATGCCAATTAATTTTAAATGGGAGAAATTATTGTTTACAGTATCTTTAAATGAAGTGCAGGATGCTATAGAGAAAAGTAAGGGGGGGGAAAGCCCCGGGCCCAGATGGGGTCCCTGTGGACTTTTTTAAATCCAAGATTGACCTATGGGCGCCTATTTTAACACGTTATTTTAATGCTGCTATTGAGAATGAACTACCTACCTCATGGGGTCAATCCATCTTGGTGCCACTTTTCAAAAAAGGTTCAAGGGCTGAAGCACGTAATTATCGCCCAATTTCTCTTTTGGACTCGTCATTAAAAATACTGAGTCGCGTGCGTCTGGGAAGATTAGAGTCCTGGGTTGAGGACAATAATGTCCTATCACCCATTCAGTACGGGTTCCGTAGGGGCATAGGAACCATGGAGCAGTGTGTGAACCTTGAGCTTATTATCGGCAAGTACACAAGAGCAAAGGAAGGGCATTTGTTCATGTGTTTTGCCGATCTAAGCTCGGCGTTCGATCTAGTGGAACACACACTGCTCTGGCCAACATTACTCGCTATGGGGGCTTCCCCCGAAATCATACACTTGTTGGCCAGAATGTACAGTAGCTTATCAAGCAAAGTTAGATTTGGACCAAATGGAGAGTGCACCCCCTTTTTTAAAATAGGTCGAGGGATTAGGCAAGGGTGCGTTCTCGCACCCTTGCTGTTTTCCCTTTTTATAAACCAGGTCGATCAGTCCCTACAAGAGTCCTATGCAGATGCCCCTATGATAAATGGCAAACAAATACCCGTCCTCTTATACGCGGACGACGCGGTCCTGATTTCCAGGACCGCGAATGGGCTCCAAAAGTTAATTGACAAATTCAATGTTTTTATTAAAGGCAGAATGCTCAAAATTAATAAGGGTAAGACTATGACTATGACCTGTGGGAAGAAACTAAAGAAAAGTAAGTCATTCTTCCTAGATGGGGATAAACTTGAGTCTGTGCAACATTTCTGTTACTTAGGCATTACTTTCTCTGGGGACGGGAGATGGGCAAACGAGCAATCTTGCATAGGCATGAAGATGATCAGAAATACAAACTGCATCTTCAGATTCGCCTCCAAACTAGGGGGGCGTAGAATAAGGGAGATGATTTCCATTTATAACTCCAGGTGCATGTCCTCTGCCCTTTACGGAGCAGGGATATGGGGATATAATTCCCAGATCGCCCTCTCCATTCAGCAGGAAGAAAATAAGTACCTTAAACGCCTATTATGTCTTCCTGCTTCAGCCTCCAACGAAATTACACATAGGGAGCTGGGCATACACCATGCCACAGACTTGATTGCACTACGTCCCCTCTCCCTTTGGCGTTCCATCTGGGCCAAAGATGAAACCAAGTTTACCCAGGAATTAATTTTAGACTGTATTAAATTGGACCAGCACTTAAAAATCCCCTGGCTAAAACATATTTTTCACTGGTATAATTCCCTTTTTGGTCAGGATATTTTTAAAGATACCCCAACAGAATCAGTTTTAACGAAGCGTGATCTTAAAACCACCTACATGGATCATGCTGAAGGGATTAGAATGAAGGGGTATGCTGCACAAAGTACTTTTAAACTGTACCTGGAATACAATTTAAATACAGGATTCCCATCATACCTTACATTCGTCAGTATTAACTCCCATCGTTTCGTTTTGGCACGCCTGAGGCTGGGTATAGCCCACCATTTGGTGGCCTTCCCTACTACAAAGAAGCCGGGGTCTTGCCCGTGCCCATGCGATGGGAAATCGAAACAGAGTATCTGCCACTTTTTACTATTTTGTAATTTTTATACTGGTTTTAGAAAATGTTATCTAAAACAATTATTTTTAGAATACAGTACGTGTGATATAAGAGCTGCAATGCAACTATTGTTTGACCTGTCGTCCCCTAACATATGTTACCGTGTAGCCACCTATGTTCTTAAATGTATCAGGCACAGGAAATCAATTATCATATGATTTCCGTTGGAAAAGACACCTATTGATCAATTGTGAGCTACTGTCAAACCTTATGCATTTCTCTTATACGTGAACTTTGGTTATTATCATGATTTTAGACTCTGTATCGATTGTTCCACTTGGCTCTGTACCCCTCTGGACTTATACCTTTTTAAATTTCTTGTATATATTTGTTGATAATATGTAACAGACTTTACAGACCATGCACTTTAGTTATCCTTGCATATTTTTGCACATATTATTGCACTTTATGCCCAGTCCAGGCCTTTCCTCGACTGAATACAATTGCTGCTAAAATACGTAAGAGATGTTGTAGACATTGCACTTTAGTTATCCTTTGCACAATTTGCACACACTATTGCACTTTATGCTCAGTCTAGGCTTCTCCCTGACTGGTACTACCTCATTTAGCAAGTTTTGCACTACACTCTGAAAATTGCTGCTAAATATAAACGTCCCCTTTTTTTGCATATTTTGCACATATTATTGCACTTTAGGCCTAGCATAGGTCTCCCGTTTAGTACCATCTATTTGCATGTTGTATCAAACGTTTAAAATGGCTGCTATTTACAAGTGATTATCCTATGGTATATTAATGTGATATGTTTTGCATTAATTTGCTAAATTGCTGCTAAATGCTATGTTCAATCCTTGCTTATTTTGCACACATTACTGCACTTTTCGCCCTGTATAGGCCTCTTATTTAGTATTATTCCCCTTGGCATGCCTTGCACCAAATGTGTAAACTGACGCTATATTTAGTGATTATTTTCTCTTTCAGATTTTATCTTGATTGCCTGCATTAATGTAATTGTTTTAGCAAGTTTCATCATTCTTTATAAAAGTGACTTCAATTGTATTTATGAATGTTGCTATATGGTTGTACCTATACAAACCGAATAAAGCATTTTTGAAACGTGAAACGTGAAGTAAAAAACAGTTTTCATTATACATATAACAATAAAGCATAAACACTAAAGAATGCTAGATAGTGTAAAAGTACAGATACATATTTCAACTCGAGGTAAGTGCAGCAATGAAGAAAGTGTAGGATAGTGTACAAGTGTAAATTGCTATTCAAAGTCCCGGAAAGTGCAGCACTAGAGAAAGTGCAACATACTCTAGAGGTGTAAATTACTATTCCAACTCCTGGTAAGTGCTGCAGTACAGAAAGTGCATGATACTGTAGAGGTGTAAATTACTATTCCCACTGCAGGTAAGTGCAACAGTAGAGAAAGAGCAGGATACTTATGAAACATATTAAATAATAATCTTACTCCTGGTAAGTGCTGCTGTAGGGAAAGTGCAGGATAGTCTAGAGGTATAATTTTCTATCCCAAATCCATATAAGTGCAGCAATACTCAAAATACTGTATAATCCACAGGAGTAAATTGCTATTCCGACTATAAGTAACTGCTGCAGTAGGGAAAGTGCAGAGAAAGTGCTAAAGTATGCCTTATTTCTGTATGTCTTGAATGTAAAACATTTTTAAACTGTAATGAAATAAAAAGTCACTCTCCTCACAAATTATAACTGACACATTTTTTTCCATACATTTCTAAAGGACTGTACCCCGCAAGACCCTGAAAAACATCGAATTAAACCAACTGCAAGTGCAAGAACCCATTTCTGCAAATCAAACATCCTAACCGAAAAGTAAGTAAAAACAGTTTTCATTATACATAAATCAATAAAGCATGAACACAAAAAAAATCTAGATAGAGTAAAAGTACTGATACATATTCCAACTGAAAATAAGTGCAGCAATGAAAGAAATGCAGGATAGTGTACAGGTGTCAATTAGTATTCCAATTCCTGGTAACTGCAACAGTAAGGAAAGTGCTGGATAATCCACAGGTGTAAATTACTGTTGCAAGTCCTATTAAGTGCTGTAGTAAAATAAGTGCAGAATAGTATAGAGGTTTAAATTAGTATCTCAACTGCACGTAAAAACTGCAGTAGCAAAAGTGCTGGATAATCCACAGGTGTAAATTACTATTCCCATTCCAGGTAAGTGCAACAGTAGGGAAAGTGCTGGATAGTTAAGAAACATTTTAAATACTATTCCAACTCCTGGTAAGTGCTGCAGTGTAGAAAGTGCAGGATAGTCTTGAGGTGTAAATTACTATTCCAACTCCAGCCAAGTGCAACAGTAGGGAAAGTGCTGGATAATTAAAAAACATGTTAATTACTATTCCAACTCCTGTTAAGTGCTGCAGTAGGGAAAGTGTAGGATAGTCTTGAGGTGTAAATTACTATTCCAACTCCAACTAAGTGCAACAGTAGGGAAAGTGCTGGATAGTTAAGAAACATTTAAAATACTATCCCAACTCCTGTTAAGTGCTGCAGTAGGGAAAGTGCAGGATATTCTTGAGGTGTAAATTACTATTCCAACTCCAGGTAAGTGCAACAGTAGGGAAAGTGCTGGATAATTAAAAAACATGTTAATTACTATTCCAACTCCTGTTAAGTGCTGCAGTAGGGAAAGTGCAGGATAGTCTTGAGGTGTAAATTACTATTCCAACTCCAGGTAAGTGCAACAGTAGAGAAAATGATGGATAGTTAAGAAACATTTAAAATACTATTCCAACTCCTGTTAAGTGCTGCAGTAGGGAAAGTGCAGGATAGTCTTGAGGTGTAAATTACTATTCCAACTCCAGCTAAGTGCAACAGTAGGGAAAGTGCTGGATAGTTAAGAAACATTTAAAATACTATCCCAACTCCTGTTAAGTGCTGCAGTAGGGAAAGTGCAGGATAGTCTTGAGGTGTAAATTACTATTCCAACTCCAGCTAAGTGCAACAGTAGGGAAAGTGCTGGATAATTAAGAAACATTTAAAATACTATTCCAACTCTTGTTAAGTGCTGCAGTAGGGAAAGTGCAGGATAGTCTTGAGGTGTAAATTACTATTCCAACTCCAGGTAAGTGCAACAGTAGGGAAAGTGCTGGATAGTTAAGAAACATTTAAAATACTATCCCAACTCCTGTTAAGTGTTGCAGTAGGGAAAGTGGAGGATAGTCTTGAGGTGTAAATTACTATTCCAACTCCAGCCAAGTGCAATAGTAGGGAAAGTGCTGGATAGTTAAGAAACATTTAAAATACTATTCCATCTCCTGTTAAGTGCTGCAGTAGGGAAAGTGCAGGATAGTCTTGAGGTGTAAATTACTATTCCAACTCCAGGTAAGTACAACAGTAGAGAAAATGCTGGATAGTTAAGAAACATTTAAAATACTATTCCAACTCCTGTTAAGTGCTGCAGTAGGGAAAGTGCAGGATAGTCTTGAGGTGTAAATTACTATTCCAACTCCAGCTAAGTGCAACAGTAGGGAAAGTGCTGGATAGTTAAAAAACATTTAAAATACTATTCCAACTCCTGTTAAGTGCTGCAGTAGGGAAAGTGCAGGATAGTCTTGAGGTGTAAATTACTATTCCAACTCCAGCTAAGTACAACAGTAGGCAAAGTGCTGGATAATTAAGAAACATGTAAAGTACTATTCCAACTCTTGTTAAGTGCTGCAGTAGGGAAAGTGCAGGATAGTTTTGAGGTGTAAATTACTATTCCAACTCCAGGTAAGTGCAACAGTAGGAAAAGTGCTGAATAGTTAAGAAAAATTTAAAATACTATTGCAACTCCTGTTAAGTGCTGCAGTACGGAAAGTGCAAGATAGTCTTGAGGTGTAAATTACTATTCCAACTCCAGTTAAGTGCAACAGTAGAGAAAGTGCTGGATAGTTAAGAAACATTTAAAATACTATTCCAACTCCTGTTAATTGCTGCAATAGGGAAAGTGCAGGATAGTCTAGAGGTGTAAATTACTATTCCAACTCCCGGTAAGTGCTGCAGTAGAGAAAGTGCAGGATAGTCTAGAGGTGTAAATTACTAATCCCACTCCAGGTAAGTACAACAGTAGGGAACATGCTGGAAACTTATGAAACATATTAAATAATAATCTTACTCCTGGTAAGTGCTGCTGTAGGGAAAGTGCAGGATAGTCTAGAGGTCTAATTTACTATCCCAAATCCATATAAGTGCAGCAATAGTCAAAATACTGTATAATCCACAGGAGTAAATTGCAATTCCGACTATGAGTAACTGCTGCAGTAGGTAAAGTGCAGAGAAATTGCTAAAATATGCCTTATTTCTCTATGTGTGGATTTTAAAAAACATTTAAACTGTAACAAATTAAAAAGTCACTCTCCTCACAAATTATAACTGACACATTTTTTTCCATACATTTCTAAAGGACTGTACCCCACAAGAACTTGAAAAACATCAAATTAAACCAACTGCAAGTGCAAGAACCCATTTCTGCTATTCAAACATCCTAACCGAAAAGTAAGTAAAAAACAGCTTTCATTATACATATATCAATAAAGCATGAACACAAAAAAAGCTAGATAAAGTAAAAGTACTGATACATATTCCAACTGAAAGTAAGTACAGCAATGAAAGAAGTGCAGGATAGTGTACAGGTGTAAATTACTATTCCAACTCCTGGTAAGTGCTACAGTAAGGAAAGTGCATGATAATCCAGAGGTGTAAATTACTATTCTCACTCCAGTTAAGTGCAACAGTAGAGAAAGTGCTGGATAGTTTAGAAACATGTTAAGTAATATTCCAACTCCTGTTAAGTGCTGCAGTATGTAAAGTGCAGGATATTCTAGAGGTGTAAATTACTATTCCAACTCCAGCTAAGTGCAACAGTAGGGAAAGTGCTGGATAGTTAAGAAACATTTAAAATACTATTCCAACTCCTGTTAAGTGCTGCAGTAGGGAAAGTGCAGGATAGTCTTGATGTGTAAATTACTATTCCAACTCCAGCTAAATGCAACAGTAGGGAAAGAGCTGGATAGTTAAGAAACATTTAAAATACTATTCCAACTCCTGTTAAGTGCTGCAATAGGGAAAGTGCAGGATAGTCTAAAGGTGTAAATTACTATTCCAACTCCACATGAGTGCAACAGTAGAGAAAGTGCTGGATAGTTAAGAAAGATTTAAAATACTATTCCAACTCCTGTTAAGTGCTGCAGTAGGGAAAGTGCAGGATAGTCTAGGGGTGTAAATTACTATTCCAACTCCAAAAAGTGCAACAGTAGGGAAAGTGCAAGATAGTTAAGTAACATATAAAATACTATTTCAACTCCTGTTAAATGCTGCAGTAGGGAAAGTGCAGAATATTCTAGAGGTGTAAATTACTATTCCAACTCCAGGTAAGTACAACAGTAGGGAAAGTGCTGGATCGTTAAGAAACATTTTAAATACTATTCCAACTCCTGTTACGTGCTGCAGTAGGGAAAGTCCAGGATAGTCTAGAGGTGTAAATTACTATTCCATCTCCAAAAAGTGCTACAGTAGGGAAAGTGCAAGATAGACTAGAGGTGTAAATTAATAGTTTACAAGTGTGAATTACCACATGCAGAAAGTGCAGGATAATCTAGAAGTTTGATTTACTATTGCAAGTGAATGTAAATGCAGCAGTAAGTACAGTGCTGAATAATATAAAAATAAACAATTATCTTACTAATGCAAAATAAAAACTGAATACAAATCTTACTGTTTAATTTGTATATTCTAAAAATTTTTAAAATATTTCTTTTTTTTCAGAAAATGTCTACACAACCAACTGCTAAATATATTGCTTCAAGGAAAGGAAAACAATTACTGAATAATGCAGGTTACATTTATTGTAAGGATAGGTTAAGTAATCCACGAATTCATTGGAGATGCGTGCAATACCATACAACTCGTTGCAGTGGCAGAGCGGTTACGGTCAATGATATTATTGTAAGAACAACTGACCATAACCACTCTGCCTCTGCAATGGAAGTTGACGTTAGAGAAACTGTAAACGAAATGAAAGCTATTGCAAGCACCTCCAATGAATCCACAGGATCTATTTTGAGACAGGTTGCCCAACATGTCCCTACTCATGTTGCTAGTAATATTCCAAACATTCATAATTTGCGTAGAATTATACAACGTCAAAAGCAGGCAAGTAATACTCAAGTAAACACACCACATACCTTTTCTGATATCAATATTCCTCCTGAACTTACTATTTCTTTTTCTAATGAACCTTTCCTCCTGCATGATAACGAAAACCCTCTTAAGCGCATATTAATTTTTAGTACTCCACGCAACCTTGTTAAGCTTGAAACAAGTGAAATTTGGATGATGGATGGGACGTTTAAAAGCACGCCCCATCCATTCACCCAAATTTATACTATTCATGCAAAAATTAATAATAGTGTAATACCCCTAGTATATAGTTTGCTCCCTGATAAGACTTCAGCAACTTACACAGAATTTTTAACTGTGATTAAATCAAAAACAAACCAAAGTCCTAGGAAAATAATTATCGATTTTGAATTGAGCATGATCAATGTGATCACCAAAAGGTACACGGATACCCAAATTCAAGGGTGTTTTTTCCACTTTTCCAAGGCATTCTGGCGTAAATTACAAAAAACACCCTTAGTTACTGAATACTCAACAGACAGCAAACTACAAGTCGAATTAAAAAAATTAACAGCTCTTTGTTTTGTCCTTCCCGATAGTGTAGACGAATACTACACTGCCATTACAGAATCAGATTATTATTTAACAAACGAAGATAAATTGGCACCCATTTTAAATTATATGGAAGACACATGGATTGGACACCTAGGCAGATCGGGTCGCAGGAGGAAGCCACGTTTCCATGTGGAGTGGTGGAACTGTTATTCGAGTTGCCTACAGGGAGAGGCAAAAACAAATAATGCCATTGAGGGATGGCATAACTCCTTCAATCATTTAATTGGTAAACCCCACCCTAATTTCTATTCATTTCTTGAAACTTTGAAGAAGGAGCAAAGTTTTCAAGAAATGAGACTATCACAAACTCTCACAGGTAGTCTAAACTCACGGATTACCCAAAGAACTAAGGAAATGTCTGAACGACTATTGGCACTATTACAACAATTTTCGTTGTGTGTGGCTCTAGATTACCTTGAGAATCTTGCTAACATCCTTTCTTTTTAATCTATTATTGACATTACTTTCCTGCTTTTACCCAAATTTACTATTTTTCTAATTTAAATTGATAAAAATCTTTTTTACTAAAAAAATTTTTTAAATTGAATGTTGGGTCCCCTTTTTTTGCATTTAATTAAACTTATGCAAAACATTTTTGAATTAAGCCCTTACATAATTTTTCAATTTTTTTTTGTTAAGTCAATGTTTTAAGAAATAACAGAATAACTATTTCCTGGTTATTTTTTTTGACAGGATTATTAATCAATAGTATACAACTTTGCAAATATAAAAATGCATTTATTTTTTTACTTCCAAAACTCTTCTTTCTAAACTACAGCATAAAATTGTTGAATAAAATGTATATATAATAAAAATAGAGATATTTCCATGTTTCTAAATTAAGTGCAAAATCCTCAAACAATAGACATAAAATACATTATTCAATCCTCTTTTTCTATTGTTTTCTTCAACGAACAAAAAACAATCTGACCTTTTCATTTTTAAAATCCAACCTTAATTACTTTTCCAAATCCAAATCAATAAACTCCAGCAAAAACAATAATTATAGACTTCACCAGATTTGAAGAATAACCGTAAACATTAATTCAGGCTTCAAGTTTTTCTTAAACAAACGAAAAACAAAGCTGAATTTGAATTCAAAATATTAAAGTATAAATCAATTGCAGCCAATGTAACCAATCATTAGATCAATTATTCACAAATAATCCCAACAATTAAATCTCCAACAAACACATGTTTTTTTCAAAAAAGCACGATTAAAACATTGGAAATATTGCTATTATCAATCGTATAATATTATATCAACAATTACATGCAACTAACTGTCTCAAACTCCATATTTTCAAACTTTTTTTTTCATGAAAATGCATTTTAATACATTGCATACATAATTATATTTTTTGTATATAAAATACAATATAAAACAGTATTCAATCATTGAATCGATCACATTAATTCTTTAAACGATTTACCGATCTTCCCCACGCCCTCCGACCCAACATAGGAATATTCTAATAATACGAGTAGCGACATGTTGTTTAAATAACATTTTTTGAAATTCGAGCAACCTCTACTTAACTTATCCTTACAATAAATGCTAATCTTTTTGTGTTTAACATTATTATTTAATATTTAAATGGTTTTCCTACCTGATCGTAGATCAGCGTCCTGCTGCTTCCTGCTGCTTCCTGCTCCGGTTCTTCTCAAAATGGCCGATGACGCTCGCGTATACGTAAAGACGTCAGGATATGCTGCAACAATAAAGAAAGGACTACTGTACATTAATATTTTATACATTTTTGCAATAAAGTTATTTTTTATTTATTATTACATGTATATTAAAAATATACAAAAATATACATTAAATTTCTAAAAAACTGAAGTTTATTTAAATATATTTTTGAAATAAAAAAATAAAATATTACTTAAAAATACACTGTTTGTTCGTTATTATTTAATTAATGCAATGTATATTTTCATTACTAATTTCTTCTAAATTTTATACTTTCTTGTCTTACCTCTATTCTTCTTTCTTTTCCATCTTTTTCCATGTCTTTCCTTTGCTTTACTTTGCTTTAATTCCGGACCGCTATACATATGTCTAAGTATCATGAAAATAAATGAAGGACAAATGAATCCATTGAAAACAATAGAAAACCGTGGGAACTATAACAAAATAATGCGTTAATCACAAATATAAGAATTAGAATTTTTTTTTAAAATAACCTTAATTATTCTTTTAGTCTTACTATCATACCCAATATTTTTGTTTAAATAAAAACTCATGTCTATTTGAATAAATAATATAATTAATATAAAAGAATATAATACCAAAAATTAGAACTTAAATGAAATATACATAAATTTAATAAAATATCCACAGAAACATAAATTAAATAAACATATTTCTAATATAATAATAATACATAAATATATTAATCAAATAAATTTCACATCATGTTGTTAAATTAGAAATCCACAAATTAATACTCAAAATAAATATTTTATACTTAATTAAATTAAACTCCAGTAAATAAAAACAAATATTTTAATCTGTAATTATTCAATATTAAAATTCAAACTATAATACCCAAATTAAAACACACATTAATTATTAAATTTAATAATTAATAATTATTTAATTAATTTTTCATATATCACATATCTCAAATAAATCTCAAATAACAAATTACATAATAATTAATAATAACAATACATTAAAAACATAAATACATTAACATACTTATTTAATTTTAATTTATTTATTTATAACATATTTAATTAAATTAATTAATTAAATCTTTAATACCCAAATTAATACTTTAATACCCAAATTAATACTCATAATACTTATAAAAACAATACATTTTATAAATATTTTTTTACCTATTTCTAATACTACTTTAATACCTAAATTACTAATCAAAATAATTATAAATATTTAAAAAACATATTAATATATAGTAATAAATTAAATTAATATTTTGTACATATTTCTAATACTACTTTAATACCCAAATTAATAATCAAATTAAATAATAATATTAAAAATACTTATTGATATATAATAATAGATTTTAAATAATAAATTATTTTTAGCACAAAATAGACATATATATTACTAAACTAGATACTCTATAATAATTACTTAAAACGAAAATAATTTTAAATAATAAAATTAATTACATTTTACAATGATAATAAAAAATAAAATAATATATATATATATATATATGCGTTGTAAAAGTACCTGCGTTGTAACAGTACCTGCGTTGTAACAGTATAAGTTGTAAATGTATGCGTTGTAATAGTACCTGCGTTGTAAAAGATGCGTTGTAACAGTACTGCGTTGTAAAAAATGCGTTGTAACAGGTGCATACCGGATGGAACATACCAAGGTGGGCACGTTGTAAATAGGTGTATATAATAATACATCACTTTGTAAATAGGTGTAAAAATATAATATAAGATTGTAACACATCTTCCCTCCTATAACCATTGCAATAAATAACTACCCTCAATACAGTTTAACATATCTAGGTGCATGAACATTCTAGGAGCAGCTTCACAGGAATAGGTGTATATAATAATACATCACGCTGTAAATAGGTGTAAACCTATAACATAAGATTGTAACACATCTTCCCCCCTATAACCATTGAAATAATAACTTCCCTCCATACAGTTTAACATAACATATCTCCCGAAGGAAGTTCATTTGTAAACAATAAGGTCTTTATGCCAACTAGGTGTCTTGCGTGTTATTTTTCCATATACTCTTCCAGGCCTAAAAAACAAGTTCTTCTTTATTGGTCGGTGCAGGGGCATCCTTTACAGCCTCAACTTGATTTTATGTTGGTAGACTTTAAGCAGCCCTAGCTTCCGTTTCCCGGGTTGGTGCATAGTACTAGCTCCGGATGATTGGGGTCCAATTTAATTCCCAATTCCTTCTGGTGTCGCCACCCTAGTAAGTTAGATCCCTTTTCCACAATGTAAACTTTGCCTACTGTGATGCGGTCCTTGAAGGCGATTATAGAGTTGAGCATTCCCTTCATTGGAATAGGATCTTTGTTATATCCGCTAGGATTTATGTCTGCTTTAGTTACGTTTTTTTGTTCCTGGCCCATTGTAGCTATGAAATCAGAGTAGTTCACTAGGGTGTATGGAGAGCAAGAGTCTGCAAACATTTTAATCTTCCTTCCATCAATGTTGACTTCACATTCTGGATATTCTTGTTTCTCCTCCCCCACTTCCTTGACTTGTAGAATTATTTTCTTCACTTGAGCCTTGTCTTTTCCTTTATTGCTCCACGATCTCTCTGGAAAGCAACCACACAAACTTGCCAGGTGCCCTTTCTTATTACATTTCCTGCACCACGCCGACTTTGCTTGACAATTGGGGTCATTTGCTAAGTGGTTGTTGCTTCCACAGCTGTAGCATTTTAACTTGGAACCTTCTGAATCACTTGTTTGGCTTTGTCCAAAATCCTTCTTGTTTTGTGGTTTGTAGGTATCCCCCTTAATTTTGCATAGTTCATTTTCTTCCTCTGTGTTACTTATTTCCGCTACTTTGTTCTCTGTGTTGTTCATTTCTTTTATACACACGTCGGTATGTTCAATGGACTTAGCAATTTTAATTGCCTCCTGCAGGTCTGGTTGTTTATGCAAAAGCTTCTTTTGTATTTCTTTGTTGTTTGTACAACGTACCAGCTGGTCTCTAATTAAGGAGTCGTTTAAGTCCTTGAAGTCACGCAATTTGCTGAGACCCCTTAGTATAGCTACATATGTAGAAAACTCTCCTGCTTTCCTTGTATGCGGCTGAATAATTTGTGCCTCTCTAACACTATCTTTATTTTATCACCAAAATGAGTTCTTAGTTTTATCAATGCGATGTTGTAAACTTCCTCATCATCATCTTCATCTTCCGGTTCTGGGAGTGATTCAAACACCTTTCTGCCTGTTAGACCCAAGCTGTGCAATAAAATATGTTGTTTCCTAAACTCACTGAATTTCTCCCCACCAATTGCCACTAGATATGACTCAAAAACGTTTTCCCATTCTTCCCAAGGCATACTGGGTTCCCCACACTCATTCAAGAATGATGCAGGTTGTGTCATACTTGCGGCTGCCATGATGATCTAACAGCATAGATAGAGTAAGATTCTGTGACAGAGGGTATTCCGCTGACCTGTGAATTCCTTGGAAAACTGATGTTAAAATTATTAAACCATACCCCTTAACCGGTAATAGTACACTAATACTCACAACGCTTATAAAAGTTGTATTATACTTTGTGCTAAACAATACTTTAACTGTAAACCTTCTCACATATGGTAAAACACAATAGATTTCCCTTCTGAAAAGCACCAAAATAATGCTCTGATAGACATGTGATTTAATGTACACAGAGGACACAGTAAAATATACGATATGACCAATGGAATTACAGAAGTAGGTTTGCTAACATTTTGCTCGGTTATCAAAATCTGCCAGCAGCAAACAAAACTACATTCACTTTTCAGTACCACACAGAAAATGATCACATGTAAACTAAAAGGTTTTATTTTACATATATGCTTCTCTCGAGCAAAGAGTGTTATTTCAAATGATCGTTCCTCTTAATGTAGAATAAAAGGTGTTTAAATTGAAATGTGAGTATTTGGTGTGCATGTTACCGTGAGAGGGGAGCTCCCTTCCTTGCTATGACACACACAGGAGTGCGTATCTCCATTGTTTTTATTTATGTTTATTTACTTTATAAGGTGTGCGTGTCACCGTGAGGGAATTAGGTTCCTTCCTCGTTTTGACAAGCACAGAAGAGAGTGTCTCCATTGCTAGGGGAGGTACTCCGGGTAAAGTTTTCCGGCCCTGAGGTGCTGCTGCGTCGGAAGAGGCAGTACTGAGGAGAAAGGCAGCTTTCTACGGCTATGCTTAAGATTCCTGACAGGAATACTGCTCGTAGACAAAGCTAACCCGTCATACACTGCCCTCTTGGGAGGGAGGGCGAGGGGTGGGAGAAAAGTAGACCAAAAGTTGTTTGTGTGTGTAAAAGGCCGCTTTATTAAGACACAGGTGCACATTACAAATACAAACCTTGGCAACGCCTTACAAAACTAAACCTCACTAAATAAATAAATAACTACAAACTTCAGCCCCCCGGACCCTCCCCCACCCCTAAAACATTTGAGCCCTCCCCCTCCCAACAATACATCAATAAACAATATAACAGCATTATAACATTACGTCATCAATAAAACATTACGTCATCAATAAAACATTTCGTCATTAATCAAACATACGTCATCGTTAAAACTTTATTCGTCAAACCACAATTGCAATAACAACGGTCAGGTCCTCCATAACCATAAACCCTGCCTGACCCTGCACTCCTGCAGCTACCCCCTCACAAAACTGAACGGTCAAACCATGACCAACATACCCCAGCACTTGTCAAAGAAATACTTGAACTAATACTCAACCCGCAATCTGCCTAAAACCGTAACGATACACAAAAACACCGCACAGCACCTGTGTCTAGCGACGAATACAAATACAAGAAAAAACACCCTGTACACCGGTGGCCCACAAAACAGCCTTTTTCTTAAAAAGAAAAATTGGAACAAAAATACCAAAAATGGGAAAAAACTAGGCCGCGAGGGGAAAAAAGAAAATTAATGCAAAAAGAGGGAGGGAGGGTGGGACAAAAAAGCTACAAGCCCTCCTAGCCACCAGGTCACCAAACCTAAAATGGTGGCTGGGAGGCGGTGATAGGGGGATTTATAATTGGGCTATACTGGTCCTACTAGACCAGCCCAAATCTGGAACCTTCTGGCTACTTCTAATGTAAAACCCCTCGCAGCCCTCCCAAACCGCCGGGGGAGGGGACCTCCCGGCGGTCGGCTCCCTCCCCCAAGCCCCCCTTGGGAGGGAGGGCGAGGGGTGGGAGAAAAGTAGACCAAAAGTTGTTTGTGTGTGTAAAAGGCCGCTTTATTAAGACACAGGTGCACATTACAAATACAAACCTTGGCAACGCCTTACAAAACTAAACCTCACTAAATAAATAAATAACTACAAACTTCAGCCCCCCGGACCCTCCCCCACCCCTAAAACATTTGAGCCCTCCCCCTCCCAACAATACATCAATAAACAATATAACAGCATTATAACATTACGTCATCAATAAAACATTACGTCATCAATAAAACATTTCGTCATTGATCAAACATACGTCATCGTTAAAACTTTATTCGTCAAACCACAATTGCAATAACAACGGTCAGGTCCTCCATAACCATAAACCCTGCCTGACCCTGCACTCCTGCAGCTACCCCCCTCACAAAACTGAACGGTCAAACCATGACCAACATACCCCAGCACTTGTCAAAGAAATACTTGAACTAATACTCAACCCGCAATCTGCCTAAAACCGTAACGATACACAAAAACACCGCCACCCAGAAAGGTAGGCGGGGAAGACACGCCTCCCTTTCTGCCCCCCAACCGCGAAGCGAAAGAGAAACGAGAAAATCAACGCTGCATAGCCAATGCCCGGGATAAGACCTCACGGAGCTCCAACAAGTAAAGATCCATGCCCACACGGGACAAATGAACTCCATCATCCCTAAAAAACTCAACAGAATCAATCTTAATGTCCCTGTGTGAAATTCTGCTGAAACCAAGGCTCCTACAGCAACGAGACACCTCTGAATTCACTTTCTTCCTAGCCCGATCGACAGCCCTGGGGTTCACAGCACCTCTCCATATCCTACGGGGAATCAACTCTGTCCAAAAAACATGGCACCCAGCCCACATGTCCTTAATAAGGCCTAAATCTCGTTTCATAGCTCGTAGCAAAACTACACCTTTCGTAGCACAAAGGTCATTTTCTCCCAAATGAATAACTAAAATATCTGGGCATAAACCGCCCACCATGTTGTTGTTCAAACAAGGGATTAACTCTCTCCAGAGCATCCCGCCTTTACCCTTCCAGATTACGTTAAACATTCGGTCATTGAAACCAAGTAGATCTCCAAAATAACTCTTCGCTGCCTGGACTCTGGCCCACTTGACAAAGGAATGCCCCACTATCCAGACCGTTACCACCGAGGAGCGAGGCCCAGCAACGGATCCTGAAAAAGAAAAAAGAGTTAGAATCATGTGAAGGAGGGCGACGCCTGCGCCTCCTCAGCAGAGCTCCTCACATAACGCTGGAAACAGTTGGAAGACCAGCGCCCCAAACGCATAATATCCCTCTCAGACCAACCTCTATTAAAAGCCTCAGTGGCTGCACCTATTCGGAAAGAGTGAGTACCATAGAGATTGCCATCAAGACCTATGTGCTGTAAAGCTTTGCGCAAAACCATTCGCAATTGATAAGTTGTTACAGGGTTGCCATTGATATGTCGGAAAACAAGGGCTTCATCACCACCCCCACATAATGAACGCCAGCGCTGCGCCAGCATTAGAGGGCAAGTAAGCTTCGGAGCACGTGCCTGCAACCACACACCTTTCCCCCTACCTGTCTGATCAGTTTTAGAACTGGCCAACCAGACGTGAACTCCCTCATCATAACAAAAAACGTCCTTCCAACACAATCCACACTTATATTTCGACCCCAGCAACTCTGATACTCTGAAGGCTCCAAAAAACATGAACACCATCAGCATTGAGAAAACACATGCCTCAAAATCATCCGAACAAACTAAAGGCAAAACTGTGATTAATCTGGCAAGAACTTGCCAAGATAGGGGGGCTCTGGATCTACCAACGTGCCCTTGCTCCCTGGCCCAACCCTCCAGCATCCTCCTACCAAGTTCCCCCGCTGATGGAGGATAGCCCCACAACAACTTCCCCATGAAAGCAATCCCCGCCAGTTTCCCAGCAATGGTTACTTTGGTTAAACCCTTATCCATGAGGTCCAGTATGAAATTAACAACATCATCTGACCGACGCGACAGATCCTCCCTTCTGACAGCACCAGATTCCAGGAATTCCTTCCATGCCAGGGAATACGCAGAACGCATAGACACAGACAAAGAACCTACCACCAATTGTATGACCCGACCTCGCCGACGTGCCACAGATGACTCGGCATCGGAGTCGGGGATCTGTCTGCGTCCCTTGCCAGTCCACGGAATCTCCCCCACTGTGAACGAGACAGAGCATCCGCAATGTCATTGTCCACGCCAGGAATGTGTAAGGCACGAAAATGAATATCGTGTTTCAAACAACCCAGAACGAAAACTCTCATAAGTTTCAACACTTGCTCGTCCCTGGCCGATTGGCGATTCACTATCTCCACAACAGCCATGTTATCCACACGAAACAGCACTTTCTTGTGTGCCAATTCCTTCCCCCACAGGGTCAAGGCAACCAATAAAGGGAACATTTCCAGGAAAGTGATGCTACGACCACCATTCAACCATTCATCAGGCCAACGTTCTGCACACCATTTGCCATTCCAAAAGAGCCCAAAACCATCACTGCCAGCAGCATCCGAAAACATTTGTACATCCCACTGAAAGTCAACATCTCTGACCAAGGGAACACCATTGAAAGCATTCAGGAAAAACTTCCACATTCTCAAGTCCTCCTTAACCCCAGCAGACAGACGAACACGATGGTGAGGCAATTGATGACCTGCCAAAGCCCTGCCCAGTCTTCTACAAAAAGTCCTGCCCGCTCTCACCACTCTGCAGGCAAAATTCAAATGGCCCAAAAGCACTTGAATCTCTTTCACCAACACTTTTCTCTTCGCCAACATCACATCCAGTAATTCAACCATGTTGACCCTTTTGTCCTCGGGCAGGCGAGCTGACATAACCACCGAATCTATTTCAATACCCAAAAAGGAGAGGACAGTGGCAGGGCCCATTGTTTTCTCGGGAGCCAAAGGGACTCCCAGATCCTCCATGAGCCCTTGGAATGTGTCCAGAGCTTTCTGGCACTCCGCGGAGCCCGGGGATCCGACAAAGAAAAAATCATCGAGATAGTGTGTTACAAGTGAATGACCGGACTGATGGGAAAAGTACCATTGCAGAAAAGTACTAAAACACTCAAACAAAGCACATGATATGGAGCAGCCCATTGGCAGAGCCTTGTCCACGTACCAGTTACCAGCAAATTGTATACCTAAAAGGCTCCAATCGTCCGGGTGGACAGGCAACAGCCGGAAAGCAGACTTGATGTCACACTTAGCCATCTCAGCGGCTGCGCCCGCAGTCACAACCAGTGACATGGCCACGTCAACCGAAGAATAAGAGACAGACACTGCCTCTGGGTCAATAAAATCGTTAACAGACGACCCTTCAGGCCATGACAAGTGTTGAATCAATCTAAACTGTCCCGGCTCCTTCTTCGGGACAACTCCAATTGGTGAAACAATCAAGTTAAGGATCGGCCAATCGTGAAACGGGCCAGCCATCCTCCCTTCATGTACTTCCTTATTAAGTTTGTCTTGTACTACTGTGGCCTGTTCAGAAGCTGATTTTAAATTGGCAGACCACCTCCGTTCCCGAGAGCCCAGGTAACCCAGTCGGAAACCAAACTGAAAACCTTCCAATAGTGTAAGTTTCGCTGACTCGTCTTCGTAACCATGCAAAGCAATGCGCAGCCTCTCTAACTTAACTGGTGTACGAGCCCTTGGACCCAGCACCCTTAGCACCTCTGTATCCCCTTCCCCCTGAAAACTGCGAGGTCGTACTTGAAGTTCCTGAACCCGTTTGCTTCCCTTTGGGGCTCTCAGAGGGTTGATTGTCCCAGCATTTGGACAACGGATGTTTCCTACCACAACCTGAGCATTCATGTTTAAATTTACAATACTCTCTGGTGCAGGAGCCCCTGTTAAATTCCCAACAGAAACCAGACCCCGATTGCATGGTTGCATTGACCCCCACCCCTCCCCGGGTGGGCTTCCCCTGAAAGGGCCGGTAAACTAATGGCAAACCACTGGCCGTGAAAATAGTCTTCCCCCCTGACGCTGACCCCATTGTATGTTGCCACAAGTCATTATCCAGCTCCCCCCACTTAGCCTCAGGATCCCAAGCCATCCTGGCCCTAAATTCCTCATCATACTGAGACCAAGCAAAACCACCCCCGGTGATCTGTGCCTTACGAATGACGTCCATGTATTTAAAAAGGGACACGCTGCGCTCAGGGAACTTTTCGCAATATACACTGGCATAAATCAAGAATGCCGCTGTCCAGTTTTCAATATTCAAAGGCACTCTAGGGCGTTTAGCCAGTTCAAATTCCTCCTCTTTAGATCCCTCTTTAGACCGGACTTCCCGGTGCAGTAGCTTAAGGAGTTCCACATACTCACCATTCCAAATGCGTTCCTTGGTGCTTAACATTAAATGAGCCCCTAAAGGTTTCGTAACTCCCATATAAGGCAATTTTTTGATCTTTAACTCCTTACTGGCCACTGGCTCTTTAACTTTGCTGGAAGCACCAGCCATAACACCACTTTCAACTTTGTTTGTAACTTCTACCACATCATCTGTACCAACTGCAGTGTCTTGTACATAACGACCTTTGACCAAACGGCTAGCACCAACATCTATTTCTGTGTCACCACCAGTACCCACAGACACCATCATAGGTTTGGCCTGTGTGGCTGATTGCTCACCTGGCAACAGAGAGACCACTCCCGATGGCTCCGCCCGTGGCGCCGAAGTCAATGCATCCGGTCTGCGAGGCGCCCTACCCGATGGGCCGTGCTCTCTTCTCCCTTGCACTGTACTCTGGACCACTGGAGCCTGTAAAACACTATGAGAAGCATGAGAGGGCACCCCCCCCTCTGTATCCCGCAGTTCACCTTCTTCAGGACTCTCTTCATCGTAGTCCAACACCTCTGAATCCACACTGGTATGAAACAACTCACCACGGGTCTTACCCAACCCGGTATCAACAACTTTACATTTCAAAGATTTTTGAACTCCATGAAGGGGAGCAGGCTGTACACGCCTGTACCTCCCCGCGTGTTGACTCTGCAGCTCCATAGCCGCCGGCAAGGCCTGCCACCTATACCTGCTACTCGTTGGGGCCAGCGGGGTCACGCCAGACCCTCGTGTGCTGGCCGCGGCGGGATCCCTCGGTGGAACAGAGAGGGCCGCGCTAGGCATTCTCGTCGCTTCCCCTTGGCGAAAGTGGACTGGACCGCGCCCTGCCAAGTCTGGATCGCCGCCCCTATTCCTATCCTGAAAAGAAAAAGTTTGGACTGGTGTGCTAGGGTCCCTAAAAGCAACACTCGAAACAGACCTTGACCTCCGTAAATTAGCATCAACAAACGACCCCTGACACCTCTCCAAAGAACGTCCCCTAATGCAACCCTTCAATGGCACTTCCCTAACCGGAGAGTCGCCTATCATCTCTTCCTCATCACTCTCATCCAAGTTAGCGCCCGCTGCCGCTGAAGAAGAGGCCTGTAAATGGATCCCCACACCCCTCGTGAGGCCCTCAATATCCTTGTGAAGACCACGCTGCGCCAAACCTGCTGTACCAAAATGCTCCCATCCAGGAGAACCGAACATGATATAAGGACCTCTAGCATCTCCATGGACAGGCCCTCCAATCACCTGCCTGGAAAACCCTTCACGCTCCAACAACGTATTTGAGAAACCCACAGCCCCTGTAAACCTCACACCAGGGTGAACCAACCCCACAAAATCATCCCCTACCGCGCTACCCAATCCCCCCAAACCTGGGCCATGCGCAGGTGCAGACCCCCGACTCTCAGCATGAAAAGCTCCATGACCCCCCTGTGACAATCTCCTGTCATCCCTCCGTAAACGGACATTCCCCTCCTGCAAACCAGGAAACACAACAGCCCCTGACCTTACCGTGTCCTGGCCCAAAACCTCACCAGTCATGGAACTACTTTCACCCATCTGGGCCCACTCACCTTCTCCTCTGGATCCCCCTCCAACAGACAAAGCAGCACCCACATAAGAACCAGGGGTAGAGAATAATAACGGGCTGCCCACATTACTGTCCACACCCCCATGAGCAGTAACAACATCCTGTGTAAAAAGAACCTGGCCAGCATGAGACTCCATACCAACCTGACTTCCCAACCCACCTGTAACAAGTTGGCTAGAAGCCCTAACATCAGCCACATCCATCCCTGATACAGCAAGGTTCGAAGGTGTCAGCAACATTCTAGCGCCTGGAACAATATTAATCTGTGTCTCTGCCACCAAACTCGGCTCCACATTCAAGTCCGGCATATAGTGCTGCTGAGAGGCCCCATGACACACTCCCAACTGTATAGAACCCCTGCGCTTCCCTCGCGCAGATACCACAAGCTCTGGCTCTACTCTGCGCTCCCCCACTGGGTCAGAAGCGGAGCGCTTCTTACTCCCTCTCCGCCCCCCCCCTCCCCCGCTTGGCCATCACCATGGGAACCGACGTGAGCGCTTCAGCTTCGAAGCCTCGTACCACCCGCCCCGCCGAAGAGAACGAAAGCGCGTCAGGCGCTTGAACCGGTTGCCTTGGGGACCTATGCACCTCCGCCGGAGCACCTCCCGCCCCCACCTGACATTGCGGGATAACCAAAGGAGCCGAACGCGCCTCCGTAAGAGCGATCCCAGGAGCGCTGCCATGCACCGGCGCTCCCCCCTCCCCCGCCGCCACACGCGCCTGCAAGGAAGGGGCCGGTTTCCTCGTGCGGGACCGGCCCCGTTCGCTTACCTGGCCCGAGCGCCGTTTCTTGGGCGAGGAACACGCCAGCACCGCCGCCGATACGCCAGCAGAGGCCTGGCGCTGGGGGCGCGCCTGCCCCCCTCCGACCAGCAAATCCATGCGACCCGCCTCGGACAAGAGGCGCATGGCTTCCAAAACGCGGTAATCCTCCATGTCAAACGAAGTAAGTACACAAAGTCACACAAAGCTACTAATAAACTCTGACAAAAAAGCTATAAGCCCTCCTAGCCACCAGGTCACCAAACCTAAAATGGTGGCTGGGAGGCGGTGATAGGGGGATTTATAATTGGGCTATACTGGTCCTACTAGACCAGCCCAAATCTGGAACCTTCTGGCTACTTCTAATGTAAAACCCCTCGCAGCCCTCCCAAACCGCCCGGGGGAGGGGACCTCCCGGCGGTCGGCTCCCTCCCCCAAGCCCCCCATGCGCCAGGAACGCGCTGTCGCACCCTCTTAAGCTGAGGAGCCAGCAGCTGACTGGAAAAGAACACTCGTGAATGACAGATAGTGGCGCCTCACAGGAGTAAGACAATGCTCACACTTTGCGTTATTTACAACCTTCTACTCTTAGACACTAAGCCCTCTTCCTCACTCAGACACCAAATGCGATGATCATAAGGCAAGAGTCATTTACAATTTTGCTCATCACTGAGATTGAAACGATACTGCTGCAGGCGCCCCCAGCACGAGCCTCCCTTCACACACAGCAAACACAGGAAGAGAGGGTTAAAGTTCAATTCCAATTAGAACGGGCACTTCCCACCTCTACTGACATGGAGATGATAGATTATTTCAATGCCAAACGGTTCTACTTTGCAAAAGTGTGCCACTTTAACCTCTTTATTTCCTGACAATGTCTGCTGAATGACTCATTCGTAAAGCGCTCCTCACAGCGTTCGCTTTTTATCAGCTGGCTCTCTCCTGTCATAGATTTTTTCAGCGCCAGACGGTTCTACATTTCAAAAGTGTGCCACTTTCCTGACAATGCTTGCTGAATGACTCATTCGTAAAGCGCTCCTCACAGCGTTCGCTTTTTATCAGCTGGCTCTCTCCTGTCAAGCTCCAGTTTACGCAACAAAAATGCTTGCAATGTTTATTTTGAAGAAAAGATGCCTCCCACAATTGACTTTACTTGCAGGCGCTTCCTACACACTCAGCTTGCCCAAATTGTAACACAATGCCATTACTTGTTTATAAATCACTTGTGCTTCATCACGAAGGATGGTTACTTTTCAGCTGTTCCTTTAGTTAATAATAAAGCATTTTCATTAATTTTAGGTTAACGAGACCTCACCAGATCAGTTGCTTAGGTAACTTCCTGAGATGGCTTTATCCTGGCGACTTTCGTTGCTTAAATGTTCTTTTAATTTCCTTGCTGCCAGAGTTCAATCAAAAGGGGAGGAGCAGGAACATCTGTCCCCTTACACAGATCGTCGCCACTGTTAAAAGATGATAACCTGAGGCGTCTGATAGAAAACTGCCTTTATTCACTGCTCCGCTCTCCAGCAATGATAATCACCTCACATGAACATTCTAAGAGTAGCTTCACAGGAAGCTACCAAGTGCGCTATCACCATGGGGGTGGATGGAACATACCAAGGTGGGCACGTTGTAAATAGGTGTATATAATAATACATCACGTTGTAAATAGGTGTAAAAATGTAACATAAGATTGTAACAAGATCCTTCGGCGCTGGCACTCCTGCTCTCTCCAGACCTTCATTGGCTTCAATGGGCGCGGCTGCTAGCTCTTCCTTCTTCCGGTTTCCGGATCCTTCTTGCCTCAGCCCCTCTTCTGTCCACTGCAATCGACCTGCAAAAGAGAAAGAAGACAAGTTTAGACTGATCAGTATACCTTTACAGCAACAAGTAAGTGCAAAACATTTTATTACCTGAAAGAACTTTGTCGGCGATTTCTGGATTCATGTAAAGACAATTTGAAACAAGAGATCTCCCACGAACTTTGTGGTTCAAACCCTTTGTTACAAGAATATTTTGTGGAACTTTGTGAAATGAACATTGTTTTACATGGAACTTTTAAAGAATCGAACAGAGGAAACCATTGACAGCAAGGCAAACAGTAAATCAATGACTTGCACAAATTACCTGCTGTATTTTAATGTAAAAGTACAATATTTGTTTTATAAAAAGTCTGGAAATGTGTGAAAAGTGAGTTTGCTATTAAGAATTTAGGCTTCAGTTATATTAAGGTGAATGTTAGATGTTGGTAACTCTGATAATGATATTCGTTTGATTTTACAGAAGTGTTACAGTAATAGAAAGCACATCCCAGAACAGTAACACATTCCAAACCTGGAAGCTAGAGACCAGGATGCAAGAGGTACTTTTAGAAGAGAATTTCTAATAGATTAAGGGTTAGTCAGGAACACATTTAGGGATAGGTTGCACTTATCTGTTCTTTGTTTATGTTTCATTAGGCACCAGTTTCTACAGAAGTCAGAGAGGGCCGCAGATTTTAGCAGCACTTCTACAGTGGAAATGCAAGAACAGTGTTGTCTCTTTTTTTCATTTTATCCACTTCCCCCCTTCCCTTGAGCTTCTGGTTCTAAGTGCACTGTTTAAAACTAGTGTGCTGGAACAAGCAGTTTCAGGGTGGGGTCGGACTGTCTTCAACCTCCATCAGAACTGAACAGAAACTCAGGTGAGCTGGGCTTTGACAGAAGGAGAAATTGAGATTGGAGATCAGCAAAAGTTAGCGGAACGTTATCGAGTAGGAGTTGGGAAATCCACAGTAAACCGCTGGATTTCCAAGATTTCCAGAAAAAAGAGCGGTTTTAGATTCAGAGTAGTTTGTTGTGCCAAATGGGTTGTTGAGATAAAGATGTAAGAGAGGGATAAGAGGAGGGTAAAAGGGGAGTTAAGAGGGGAGATAAAAGGTGACGTGAGTGAGCAATGATAGGAGATTGCAAATAAGAAACTTTAGCAGAAAAAGCAAGAATCTCAGGAAAGTCAAACGGCGAGATGAGAGATTTTTCCATGGATAACCAAACAGGGGGGTGAGTGAGGACTTCTGTAGACAGCCAACAAGAGGCTTGTTTAAGGATAAATGAGTAATGGTAGTATTTAAAGTCCGGAAACTTAAGACCTCCATTCGTCTTATCTTTTTTTAAGAGAGGATAAAGCAACCCGTGAAGGTTTGTTCTTCCAGAGAAACTTCAACAGGATTGAATCCAATCTCGTGAAATAATATCCAGGTATACGAACAGTTGCCTTAAAGGAATCCCATATCATGGTCGGAGAAGATTCAGAGGTGGTATTAGTAGTGAAGAAGTCTTCAACAAAAGAACTGAATTGACCAGAGAATTTAGGGTCTGCAAGAAGGGAATTATTAAAACGCCATCTGCCGGATGAAAGAGTGAAAGGGATTAGGTCTAAATCAACAATAACTAGAGCATGATCGGATACTAGGATAGAACCTATGTCCGAGGCAGGGGCACACTGAGCAAGGGACTTACTAAGAAAAAGGTAATCAATACGAGATTGTGTTTTATGAGGAGGGGAGAAGTAACTAAATTCCATCCATCAGGGATTTACGTCAAATGGTAGAGGTAAATTGAGTGTGCATTTTGGACTTGACAAATTTAACTGGGGAGTGTCTATCGAGAATGGGATCATGATCTTGATTGCAGTCACCACCAAAAATGATATAGTTGTCATCAAGAGAAATTAGTTTGTCTGAAATAAGTGGCCAAAAATTATTGGCAACAGAAAATGGAGCATATACATTAAAAATAACAATAGGTACATTGTCAACTGTTAGTTTTGTGATCACCCAGCGACCATCAGAGTCAGTTTCCTGATGAGTAACAGAAACAGTAAACTTTTTGTGAACTAAGATAACAACACCATTCTTTTCCCCTAGGGCTGGAGAGTCGAAAACATGACCGACCCAAAGCGTTTCAATTTAGAAGCTTCAATGTCTGAAAGATGGGTCTCTTGTAGCATAGCAATGTCAGTTTTCAGTCTAGCCAGATGAGTTAGCACTCGTTGTCTTTTAATTGGATTATCTAACCCTTTAACATTCCATGAAGAAACTCTGAATGTAACTCAGAAGAAGTAATCATTTTGATACAGAAAGCATACAATGCAATAAACAAGCTTAAAATCAAACTATGTTGCAGATGAGAGAGAATGGAGCCAGAAAAAGAGGGGCGGAGAATAGAATATCTAAGAGGGTAAAGGGTGAGCCACAAAAGAGAGAAAGCAATGGGAGAAGAAGGGAAAGAACATTGAATAATAAAAGGAAGAAAAGAAGTGAGAGAAAAAGCAAGAGAGAGAAAAAGGAGGAAAAAGGACAGGATAAATTCAGGAGTAAATAAAGAAAGCAGTAAGAGAAGACTACACATGAACAACCAAATGAATACATGAACCGGGAACATACCTACAAAGGGAGGATTCAAGGATGCAAGAAGAGGGGAAGAACCAGACGGGGGGGGACGGCACAACCGGGACCAAGCAGAACGGAGGACCGGGAGCCATCACATCAGGAGAAGGAAAGAACTGTGGGAATAAAAACAAGAACAAAGAGAAGACTATAAATAAACAGGCACGGTAAGAGAAAATTGAATGCAATCTATAAACCAACAGACCAACAAAGGAGGCAAATCAACATCCAAAAGGAAGACATATAATCAGCCAGCATTTGAGGAAGAAGAATCCATGGCGTCAGTATGGTGAGAGTTTATGAAACTTTGGAGACGGAGCGGATCTTCATAAGTCGTAGCCCTGTTGTTTTAGGTGACCCTAAAGAGGCACGGGTGGAAGAGTCCATATCGAGCGCCCATTGCACGAAGAGCTGGTCTCATGTTGAGAAAAGACTTCCTTCTGTTCGCGGTAGCCTTGGCGTAATCATGGGCAAAAAATAAAGTGGATCCGGATCAAGTAACACTCTGAGAAGACTTGGCTGCAGAAAGAACTTTTAATAAGTCTGTATATTCCAAAAAAAAAGAGGATCACCCCTCTTGGCTTCTGTGAGGGAGAAGCAGATGAGGAAGGACGGCCCAGTCTGTGCGCTCTTTGAATGTTAAGCAAGGTGCCCTCTGGCATATGAAGGACTTTGGGGATAAAAGATTTAAAGAACGTGAGAGGATCAGGCCCCTCCTGTCCCTCTGCAAGACCATAAATACGGAGTTTATTGCACCTGTTGAGATTTTCAAGCACCTCAACTTGACGCTGAAGAACAGAGACATGAGATTGAAGAGGGGAAAATTTCGTGCAGGTATCTGTAATGGAAGAGACAGATTGTTCAACTGCAGTAACTCTGTTGTCGAGTTGTGCCCAGGTGTCAGTGAGGACTTGAAGCTTTGCGTTAGTGTCTTCCATAAAGGGGCGCAATGCCCTAATCTCCTCTAACAATATCTCCATTGAGACGGGCGAGGTAGATTTAGGCGGTGACGGAGGGTTATGCTTGAAGCGCTTTCAGAGGTATTTTCCAGAGGTCGCCAGCGTAGGATCCGAAGCCGCCATGTTGTCCACTGGAGGAAGAGATAAAGAGTCTTGCAAGTGAGAGCACTCGGTAAAAAGCTTTGAGTTCTTAATAAAGATCTGCTTTGCTGGTGTTTTCGTAGAAAGAGTGCCTTTAGACCTGCCCATAAAGAAGAGTAACAAAAGCAGGGCCAGAAATATCAGAAAATTATTGAGGATGAAGGTAGCACAAAATGGCCGCCGCAATCAAGTCAGTCAGAATAGCACACTAATAATCCTGGAAACAGGCTGAAGAAGTATGCTGGTATCCAAGAGAAATAGTCAACCAGGAGAAAAGATAGCGGTAGGGGATGAAAAGCCACAGTCTTTCAAAAGATACATCGAAAGTCGGCATCTCGGCGCAAGTAGAAAAACAAAATGGCGGTCGCGAAGCAGCGACGATGTCAAAACAGACTCACATTGTCCAGAAATTCATTATTCCGCTGTCGAGTAGAACCGCAAAGGTCAGAAAAGGAGGAGTAGAAGTTCCAACGTCCTCACATCTCGGTTACAGCACTGGAGCAGCACAAGAAGGTTGCAGCTGCCCGATATCACCGAGGAGCTTCACTCGGGTGCCGCCATTCCCATCGGGCGCTAAGCCAGGCCCCCGTAAACATTCATTTTTAAGATCGCCACTTCTGTTGGGGGGACTTAACAAAAATGAGATGCAAGTTAGGCGTTCCTGTAAAAAAACTGCCGCTAACACCACTTTGCAATATTTTCAAGAAATTTCTTGTATGGTGCAAAACCTCAAAAACTGCCTCTAACTCCAGTTAGTGGCAGTTTTTTAGGACCGGAAAATAGCTGGTCTTAAAAATGGTGCAAACACTTGGGGCCTCATTTCAGAAGGTTTTGGTGCTGGACAGCGCTGCAAGGAATGTTGCTGAGCTGTTCTGCAACAAAACTACAGGGCAGGAATGCACACCATCCATAAGATAGGGAGCATTCATTTGCCTCAATCATGAAAAGTGTTGCATCGCAGTGACAAAACAGTGTTGCAACACTTTTCACTACACCCTACTTGCAAAACCATGGATGCGCTGTATTCACTGTGCAGTGCTCCATGTCGCAATTAATGACAGATATGTCTGGAATCCTGATGTATCTGTCAGCGATAATGTCACATGGTGCTGCAGTTGTGTCACAAGCATGACACAACTCAAGCAATGCATGGGCCCTGCCTATCCCTCTGGCACTGCATCACCCTTAAGCATGCCATGAGGCAGGCATAAGGTACTGACACAGTGGCATCCTACAGTTGTTGCAGTGAAATGTGCGCCACTCCTATGAGGCTTTGTTGGGTGGGATCACCCACCCTACATAAATCATACCTGATGCTGGTATAATGTGGCGCAGGACTTCACAAGGTCATGCATAACCTAGATGCTTCACTTTGCAAATATGGAGTAACGTGGTGCAAGAATCACGCTGCAAGTACGTCAAGAAAATGACGCACCGGCAGGGTGAAATTGTCAGAAGAGGCTTATGAATAAGCCCCCATGTCTTTTTCCCCAACGTTGGTGCACAATGGCTGCCATGCTCTAACGCATGCACCCTTGCACCATGGTGCAGGGTGACTTTGTTGGGGAGTTGATTGATGTTGTGGCTCCATCTCTTCTCGAGACGTCTGCAGATGGGGCTGGACTACTGGAGGGCTGGAGTAAACCAGTTAGCCTTCTTGGAGTGTTGTTTGCCTGGTCTTTTCTTGATGGGTCCCAAGGTGTCCACACATTTGGAGATCCATTGGATGAAGTGGTGCGCTGCTGTGTTGGCATCTGTATGCATTGGTGAAGTGGTGATGCTGAGGGAGTTGGTGGGAAGTTCTTTGGTGGCCTTGATCCAGCTACGACGGGGGCAATGATGAACATGATGTACGGTGAGTGTTGTGAAGGTGTGATCTAAACAATGATGTTTGGTACAGGACAGTCCTGTGGTGTGGTTGTAGTTGAAATTCCAGCTGGTGGAGAAGACAGGCTTGAGCCTGTGTCAGGCTATGTGGGCTGGTGCGGTGACTAGCTACTTGAGTCCAATGTTGGTAAGGTTCCCCAGGCCCCAGGAGGGCGGTGGTGTTGTGGTCATTGGAGTTGTCCAGGTGGAACTTGAGGTCTACGAGTAGGATATAGCCAGTGGATGGGAGAGCCTGGTGTGCAATGAGGTCTACAGTGGGATTGGTGAATGGGGGTTCATGGCCCAGGGGGGGCTCTAGATGAGGGTGCTGCGGAGGGTGGTTTTGGGGTTGATCCTGATCTGGAGGTGAGGTGTTCCATGGTCACCATTGGGTAATTATAGTGCCTGATCAGTCGGAGTGTGCTTTTGTAGACAATGGCAAAGCCTCCTCCTGGGCGCTCGGGGTTGTCCATGCAGTTGAGTTTGTAGCCATCGTGGATGGTGATGGCAATTTACGGAACAGAGGTTGGTCCAGGTTTCCCTGAAGAAGGTGATGTCTGAAGATGTCGCGTCGAGGAGGTCCCAGATTTCTATTGTGTGTTTGTGGAGGAACTGCGTGTTGAGGAGGATGCAGTTGAGCGGGTCGGCTGCACTGTTGGTCGGCTGGGCGGCAGGAGGTGCTGGTATGCTGATGTGGCAGAAGGTGTGTTTGCAGTTTAGACAAGCACAGGGTGCAAGAACATTCTACAGTATTGCTAGATGGCAGGCAGTGTGGCATCTAGGGTTGATGGCGAGGAGGGTGCTAGCATCATGGTGGTGGTGTGTCTGAGAGGAAGGGTCCTTGGTGCTGGGCACGGTGCAGAGGTGGACAGATGCAGATGGGCTTGCCTTTGGTGCACCAGTCGAATGCCTGCTGTGCATGGCTGCACAGCGGCCACCATTAAGTAGAGCTGCGGGGGGACTGGACAGCTGGGAGGCGGGAAACATGGGAAAGGATCCTGGAGGGGGTGAGTACGAGGGGGGAGCAGGGGTTGTAAGTATCTTTTTATTCCATTCTTACCTCGAGGTCAGGTCCTGCGTTTTCTGTGCTCCTGCACTCCTGAGTATGCTTCCAGGAACAGGAAGCGGGCAGCCAGGCTACCTCCTCTAAGCCAATCAAAACACTGCAATGAGGTGTTGTGATTGTTCTTGAGTGCTGTGACAAGGTGTTCAGCCAAGGGCTAGAGTAGTGGGCATGTTCTCCATGCAAGTTCTAATGCAGCCTGTATTGTGAAAAGGAATGTGCGCATGACTGCTTTGGGAGGCCTGACAGGGCTGACCAAACAGTCATTGTGCACTTGAGTATGCATAATACTCCGCCCCAGCCCTGCTGCGTGAGTAGAGCAGCCCCACCCTCCCTTCCACCCGCAAAGAAAAAATTGCATGAAAACATCAGAAAGTTTTTATCATGTTATGTTTCCTCTTCTTGCACTGCTTAAAAGCAGTGAGGTGACGCTTTCCACCATTGTGGATGAGCCGCCACTGGGGGTGCATAATCCACAGGTGTTAGGCCTGGCCCGACTTGACCCTGGGCCTCTTCCGCTACACATCCCACCTTCTCCTCACCTGGACATTAACACTGTGGCGCAATCAGCTGCACTTTCTCCAAGTCTGTGACTCAGCCAGCAGGAGCCTCAGTCAGGCAGGATTTCACAAGCCTGGGTACAGCAGTCTCCGCTAAGTCCGCTGAGGAACCACCCGATGCAGGTGATGCAACAGGGCCCCCTCAGGCATGAAGTGGCAGTGCTCCCACTACACAAGTTTGGAGCAGTTCAGGGGCCTCACCCTTCACAGCGTTCGGACAGCGCAACATCCTCTGGCTTGTGATGCAGTGAGGTGCGTCCACCATTGGTAATCTTCTCCATGCACCCCAGGGTGTAGTGGAGGCACGTAGTATGAGATGGAGACCTCTCTACATTGGTGCGCATGAGCACTTCTATTGTTCCCAGCTCCAAGGGGCACCAGGCGGTGTTCGAACACAGGTCAGCAACGTGTCTTCATGTGACCTGTCAGACTTTACCACCAGGTAAGGGTGATCACCAATGCCTAAATGTGTACCGCCATGACCCAGCAACTCCACAGCACCTCCACATCCCACTCTGGGTCCCAGACGCAGGCCCAGTGAAGTCTCCGGGCCTCGGGGACTGTCTGCACTTTCAAGGCTAAGGAAGCCATGGTGTTGCAAGGAGTACACAATGATAAGTGATACATCACTGGTTTTGTGAAATGAGCATGAAGGACAATAAGTGTCACAGCAGACTTTTTGCTCGTCACAGACACCAGAGGACCTGAAGTGAGCCAGACAGTGACCACACGATTCATTGTTACATTTGCATGGAGTTACTCTACCCACACTTGTAGGGGGTTTAAGGAAGAGCTGGATAATCTCACTCGGGGATCTGTCTCCATAAGAGATTAGACCAGTGCCGGTCGAGGCACCATGACATAGGTTTCTCTCCTCCGCATGCTTGGAGGACTCTCCTCATGTAAAGTATAAAATATATGTCTACAGGAATCTTTTGAAACAATGATCCACAAATATGGACTCATAAGTCTAAAATAATGTTTTCCTTGTTTTCAGGTTTCATGGCACAGTTTGTGGTAACGCAGGAGCCCTCAGTGTTGGTCACCCCAGGACAGAATGTGACACTGGCCTGCTCCAAAAGCACTACCAGCAGCTATCAGTTTTACTGGTACCAACTGAAGCCCGGCGATCCCCATGGGTTGTCTGGTTCAGCTCCAGCACACAAGTCCCTGGGATCCCCGACTGGTTCAACAGCTCCATCTTGGGCACCACTGGCACGTTAAGGATCAGCAATGCCCAGCCCGAGGATGATGAGGTTTATTACATCTGTATGTGGAGCCGTGATGTGTAGATCAGTAGTGCATTACAGCGAGGAAACAAAATATAAACTCACTCGCTCTCTTCGTTTTTTAGGTCAAGCCTAGCAGCGTGCATGTGTTACTCTGTGAAGCATGATGTATCTAGAATATGTGCACCTCCCATCGTGTCTATAGGCTCCTGTTAGTGCCCTTCTTAAATGCCTGTGTTTGTTTGGTGGATATGCTTGTTTAGTCCCGCCTTTTGGCTTTTCAGACCCGCCCAGACTACTGCCCAAGTTACATGTGGTCTTACTCTTTTATTGATATATGTTCCTTCCTGACACTCTTTTTTTTTTTCTTTCCTTGGGCTCATGCATCAGCATGGTGGCCACTTCAAAGATGCAGTGCTTCATGTTTTGGATGGCATTTATATTACGGCCTTCCCGGTTGATAAAAAGAAAAGATTTGCCGGAGCCCGTGCTACATCTTTTTTCATGCTTGTGTTTTGTATTGTCTGCATCTGCCTAGTTTTGTGTTTTGTTTTTCTTGTACCCAGTTGATAAAAAAAGGTTTACTGCCACTCACACTTCATCTTTTTTTATGACTTGTGTTTTGTTTTGTTTGCCTCTGCTCCTGTTAGTGTTTTGTTTACTTGTGCTTGAGTAATCTTTATTTGAAAATCTCCTTTTCACCACTCTCTCAGACATTTGAGCAGGGTTGCTTTGACTTCCAGTAACCAGGTCAATTGATAGCAATTGCCTGAAAGTTTCCATTAATGTACAACAGACTTATGGTGCAGGGAAGCAGCTGTTTTCTGAAATCATGTTTTCAAGCATTTTGCACAGCTCCTAGGCGGGTTTAGGGAACACACTGATTGAGGTCAGCTGGAAATATACAAAATGTTTTACTGCAAAGTTTATTTATGTGATTAATATATAGGGCAATACAAATAAAAATATTAATTTACAGATGGGTACACATTATAAATTGATTTTGAATCAGAAAATAAAAAAACGAAAGTAATCATGGTTGAAAACAGTTTCGTTATGAAATATAAAGCCGTAACATATTTCAAAACTGTGCTTTTCACCCTGTGTCTCTGGAGAATGCTTGCCAATAGAGTGTCAGTAAGCCCTCCGGAGTGTGTTTAATTCCAAGTAATGGACTGGAGGCGGTTGTAAACATTCCAGTGCTCTGTGATGTACAATTTCCTCTCTGGCTGTCTGGTTAATGAACCGTAAAAGGCAGGGATGCAGCGCTGACACATCAGCAATTGCTAAATATATTGAAATGACACATTTTAAGCAATTTGACTATTTGTACCGAGAGTGAAGTTTCAGGTAAAACAAATGTGTACGGCTAGTGCCACAAAGTATTGTAGATTAAGGATGCTCTCTTGCGATCCATTGGGAGTTTTTTGGATAGTTTTTTTACAAATCATTATCTGCCTGATTCATGAAGCAAAATTAAATAGAGAACATGTAGGAATCGCTATTGATTTAGCAATTCCTACATGAATGCCGTTTTGCGTGTCCTCAATAGCGAGTCGCTATGATTCGCTATTAAGGCCACGCAAAACGGCCCGTACATGAATCAGGCTGTATGTCTTTCTCCTACCAGGACAGCTCCACTTCGAATCTTGGAACTTACTTCGTAACCCCACCCTGTTCCCCCACACCTTACTCTACAACTAAATGGATCAGCTACCCACCATCTTTTTACACACAATGACCTGGGGGCTGCTTTTATTCACTTTGGGTAATCTGTTCCTTCTGTTCACAACCTACATAAAACAAGTCATTAATTCACAAACCCAATACTCTATAATCTGGACAAAAAGTCTTATTAACAAGCTCTATGGGTGTCCATTCTATGACCTTCTGCCATATTTTTGCCTGTTCCTCTCTCTGGGTCTGCCCTTCTATGTGACCCCAGACCTGTCCCTCTGACTATCCATGCCCCTGTTTTTCTCATGGCCCCTTCCTGTCTGTGCCTTTATCTCCAGAGTAAACTATAGTGAATGGAGTACTAACAGTGAATAGCAGCTTCTTTCTAGCTCATGATCTGGGTTTTGTTTATGCTGTTACACCCAGGATCATGTACTGCATGGCTAAACACTTATAAGGTCCCAAAGGCGTGTCTGGTGGATATAGGAAGTCATTTGAAGATCTTACGAAGCATGCTGAGGGTGAGGAAGCAGAGAGTCTGTCTCTTCATGGTGACAGACTAATGATGTCCTGGTGTCTCTCCAGGATAATGCTGAGGTTACAGGCTTGGTCCATGGGGGTGGGAGGTCGCAGGTCAGTGGCCCACCAGGAGTTGTCCCATGGCTAGGTGATGCCCCCAAAATCAGAACTTCTGCCTTGCCTGTGTTGAACCTGAGGCAGTTGTCTTGCATCCAGTTAGTCACACTGGCTATGCAGTGGTGGAAGTTGCCTTTGTGATGGGGGTGGGTCTTTGGAAAGCAAGAGGATGAGATGGGTGTATTATGCGTATGAGATAATGCTCAGTCTGTTGGTTTCTGACAATGCTGCCCAGGGGGTCATGTAGGTGTTTAAAAGAGTGAGAACGAGGGATGAGCCTTGGGGACACTGCAGATGATGTTCTTCAGCTCCGAGATGAAGGGAGGGATGTGGGCCCTCTGAGTTATTCCAGAGAGGAAGGAAGAAATTCATTTGAGAGTGTTGTCTTGGCTGTCAATTTGATGGAGCCTCTTAATCAGGGTGTGGTGGGAGACAGTGTTGAAAGCTTCCAAGAGGTTGAGGAGGATTAGGGCAGCCGAGTCTCCTCTGAGCAGGAGGGTTCTTTTCTCATCTTTGGCAGTGAGCAGGGTGGTCCTACAAAGACTTGAGTAAAGAAGGTCCCCGCCATTTCCTGTGTGTTTTTCTTCAAATCATGCTATATTTAACAGAGGGTTCTTCCCCGTTCTGGTATGAATATTTGATGAGCATTCTTTGTCTAAATAGTTAACACATAAAATTAGTTCCTAAACCTGAATCCCTCTCTCAATAAAAACTGAAGAGGTTTTCAAGTATTGTTAAAATGCGTTCAGTTATTCTTACTCCTGTCAAACATTTGAATACACCTTTCTTTTCTTTACTATTTTGTTCGTATGTCATACACTTACATTTCCTTAAGCTCATTCTTCGTATTTGCTTTTGATTCGGTATTTGTGAATCTATCTGCAAGGTTCAGTTCTTCTGCAAAAGATGTCAGTCCCGTTTGACTGAATTTAAACAGTTTTAAGTTCTCTCTTTTATTATTATCTGTCCTTCTTAATAGTATCCTCTAGATGGCAGTGTTGCCCTTTGCTCGCTCGGCGTTTATTCCCGTTGCATGGATGAAAACCTCTGAGCTCAGGCACATTCGGATATTACAGATCTGTGACCTCGCACGAGGGTTCTTTTCTATCCTCTCTTTGTACACGGTTGTGCATATTCTATTGCCCAAAAACTTGGGTAGATTCAGTAACCAAGTTGACTTGCTCACTTCATCGCCAGTGCATTTATGCTCGAGGGACTGGTGACCCTTCCACTAGTGACACCCAGATGTTTACCTGGGACCGGGGGAAAAAGGATCCCGCAGCAGCAGCAGCATCCTTCCATGGAAGAAAACCATTCCAGAGAGCACGGTATCACCTCTGCCAGGGTTGCAGTGGCCTAAAGCGCATTCAGGCAGTTCCCGGTGGAAGGATCTGACAGGTCAGTGTGTGAGCCACTCTCCAGCTACCTATGTCACTAATGTGAGACACTTTTAGTTGGGTGTAGGGCCAAATTTCTGTCGCAGTCCAACCTGAGGTCGGCCCATTGTCATGCACACCATAAACATTTACCACTCGGCAGACACGGCATTACATTGCCACTGGATTCAAGCTAGCCTGGCTGATGAGGGGTGTTACTCCAAAACCGGTCCCAGGATGCTTGTTTCCGGTCCAGGGAAGGCATGGCTTGGCAGTTCAAGCTGGACTGTTCCCATGAGGCACAGGGTCAGACTGATTTCCATATGGCTTGGTCTGAACTGGGGTGGTGAAGTGAGCTAAAGATCGATGATGGATTCAACCCCAATCTGTGGCTTGGGGTGAGTGTCTGAAATGTTTCAGCGCTCTGTCCATCATCCTCTTGTGTTCGCGTCATACAAATAGATATAACATAACTTAATAACATGATCTAAAAGGAAAGCTTTTAATGCAGATACTAGTTCAATACTTAGCTAGATGTGACAATGAAAAGTATGCTGCTGCAGACTAAATGTCATGCAAGTGAAAAAAAAATGGAAAATACAATTTTGTGATTTCAGTGTTTGGAATCTATTTCTGTCACTATGACGTGTGGAAATTCTAAAGTGAATCTTAGGCCAACATTATCAGCCAGCGTTTGTAACTTTTCAACCTTTGTGGACCCCAAAGGAATCGCCACTGGTAGCCAGAGACTTCGTGCTATGCAGTTTCAACGATTCAAATAAAAAATAAAAAACACAGCAACAAAAAACAAGTGGACATGAAATAAATACATACATTTATAAATATTCAATTCACAAACAAATTATACAAAAGTCAAAATTGTATTGTTAATGTGAAGGTGGGGGCTATTCAAAAGGTTTTATTTCAGGGACATGCTTTGCGATGGGGGCCCTGCCCATACTTGTAATAAAGTGTTTCTTGCCAGCACACTTCTGTAATGTGGTACAGCAGTTCCATGGCTAAAATGTACCCCCTACGGATGTATGACGTTACCACGCATACTATTACCACGCATACCATTACAACGCGGTATTTACAACACATACCGTTACAACGCATAGCGCTTTGAGGTGCTGGATAGTGGTAAGTATAATTTTATATTCCAACTCCAGTCCCCGTGGATACTAGGGAAGGTATTGGATATAAAATTAAACTTATTCCCTATCCTAGAGCGCCCCCCAGCGCAATGCGTTGTAATGGTATGCGTGGTAATGCCTGCATTGTAAGTCAATCAATCAATCAATCAGTGGCACTTATAGAGCGCGCTACATACCCATAGGGTCTCAAGGCGCTGGGGCGGGGGGGGGTGCCGCTACTGCTCGAACAGCCAGGTCTTCAGCTTCTTCCTGAAGGAGAGGTGGTCTTGGGTCAGGCGCAGGTCGGACGGGAGGCAGTTCCAGGTCTTGGCGGCCAGGTAGGAGAAGGACCTTCCTCCTGTAGTCGCTCTTCGGATGCGGGGGACGGCGGCGAGGGCGTGGTTGGCTGATCGGAGGTGGCGTTTGGGAGCGTAGAAGTTGACTCGGCTGTTGAGGTAGCTCGGGCCTTGGTCGTGTAGGGCTTTGTGTGCGTGGGTGAGGAGGCGGAAGGTGATTCTCTTGTTGATGGGGAGCCAGTGAAGGTCTCTCAGATGTCCGGAGATGTGGCTGGATCGTGGGATGTCGAGGATGAGTCTGGCTGAGGCGTTTTGGATCCGCTGGAGTCTCTTCTGGAGCTTGGCGGTGGTCCCGGCGTAGAGGGCGTTGCCGTAGTCCAGTCGGCTGGTGACGAGGGCCTGGGTGACGGTCTTCCTGGTCTCTGTGGGGATCCACCAGAAGATCTTCCGTAGCATGCGTAGGATGTTGAAGCACGCCGAGGAGACGCTGCTGACTTGCCTGGTCATGGAGAGGGAGGAGTCCAGGATGAAGCCCAGGTTTCGTGCATGGTCTGTCGGTTTGGGTGCGGTGCCCAGGGCGGGAGGCCACCAGGAGTCGTCCCAGGCGGAGGGAGAGGAGCCCAGGATGAGGACCTCCGTCTTGTCCGAGTTCAGTTTCAGGCGGCTGGTCGTCATCCACTCGGCTACCTCTTTCATCCCTTCGTGTAGGTTGGCTCTGGCGGCGGCGGGGTTGTTGGTCAGGGAGAGGATCAGCTGGGTGTCGTCGGCGTAGGAGATGATGCTGAGGTGGTGTTTGCGTACGATGGCCGCGAGGGGGCTCATGTAGACGTTGAAGAGGGTGGGGCTCAGGGATGATCCTTGGGGGACGCCGCAGATGACTTCGGAGGCCTCTGACTTGTACGGTGGTAGGCGGACTCGCTGTGTTCTTCCGTCGAGGAAGGAGATGATCCATTCCAGCGCCTTGTCCTGGATGCCGATGTTGCTGAGGCGCCGTACTAGGGTGCGGTGGCAGACCGTGTCGAATGCCGCGGAGAGGTCTAGGAGGATGAGGGCCGCTGTTTCTCCATTGTCCATCAGGGCTCGGATGTCATCGGTGGCGGCGATGAGGGCGGTCTCGGTGCTGTGTTTGGCTCGGAAGCCGGACTGTGAGGGGTCGAGGGATCCGTTCGTCTCGAGGAAGGCGGCCATCTGCTTGTTGACGGTCTTCTCGATGACTTTGGCTGGAAACGGGAGAAGCGAGATGGGGCGGTAATTCTTGAGGTCGGTGGGGTCCGCTGTTGGTTTCTTGAGTAGAGCGCTGAGTTCGGCGTGTTTCCAGCTCTCGGGGAAGATGGCGGTGTCGAAGGAAGTGTTGATGATGTCTCGCAGGTGGGGTGCGATGACAGCGTCGGCCTTGTTGAAGATGTGGTGAGGGCAGGGGTCGGTTGGTGATCCGGAGTGGATTGAGTTCATCGTGCGGATGGTGTCTTCGGTGCTGATCGGGGTCCAGGCGTGGAGGGTGGTGGTGGGGGGGGGTGGCTGGTCAGTCGTGGTGTGCGTTGGTTGGTTGTTGAAGCTGCTGTGTATGTCTGTGATCTTGTTGTGGAAGTAGGAGGCGAGGGAGTTGCAGAGGTCTTGCGATGGGGTGATGTCGTTGTTTCCTGCGTTGGGGTTGGAAAGCTCTTTCACGATGTTGAAGAGTTCCTTGCTGTTGTGTGCGTTGTTGTCCAACCGGTCCTTGAATGCTGTTCTCTTGGCGGCGCGGATCAGCTGGTGGTGTTTCCGGGTGGCAAGTTTGTAGGAGGTCCTGTTGTCCGGTGTCGGATTCCTTTTCCAGACTTTCTCGAGGGCTCGGCAGTTCTTCTTGGAGCTCTTGAGTTCGTCGGTGAACCATGGGGCCTTCTTGCTGCCGGGTCTGCTAGGCGGGGTCCTCAGCGGGGCGAGTTCGTCCGCGCAGTTGCTGATCCACTTCGTGATGTTATCGGCGGCCTGGCTGGGGTTCGCTGAGCTGGCAGGAGGGTGTTGGCTCAGGGAGGTGGCGAGCTGGTCTGCTGTGATCTTGTTCCAGCTTCTGCGGGCGGTGTGTTGCTGGTGTTGGTGGGTCGTCGTTCTCTTGAAGGTGAAGTGGACGCAGCTGTGGTCCGTCCATTGAAGCTCTGTGGCGTGGCTGAAGTCGATGTCTGTGCTGGATGAGAAGACGGCGTCGAGTGTGTGTCCGGCGAGGTGGGTGGGGGTGGACACCAGTTGCTTGAGTCCCAGGTTGGCGAGGTTGTCGAGCAGGGTGCTGGTGTTGTGGTCGTTGTTGTTCTCCAGATGGAAGTTGAGGTCTCCGAGGAGGATGTAGTCAGCGGAGGGGAGGGCATGCGGGCTGGCGAAGTCGGCGATGTCCTCGCTGAATTGCGTGCGTGGTCCAGGGGGTCGGTAGATCAGGGTGCCTCTGAGGGTGGTGTTCGGGTTGGTGTGGATCTGGAAATGCAGGTGTTCGGCGCTGGTCAGGGTGTTGTCGGTGCTGGTCGTGACACGGATGGTGTTCCTGTGGATGATGGCGATGCCTCCTCCCATCTGGTTGGCGTTTCGGTCCCTCCGGACGATCTTGTAGCCCTCTGGGATAGCGATGGCGATGTCGGGAGCTGAAGAGGCGTTCATCCAGGTCTCCGTGAGGAAGGCAACGTCAGGGGCTGTGGCGTCTAGAAGGTTCCAGAGTTCGATGGCGTGTCTGTGGACGGAGCGGGTGTTGAGCAGGATGCACTTGAGGTGGGTGCTGCTGGTGTTCGACTTGGCGGGTGCTGGTGCGGGGCTGGTCCGGATGCAGGTGAATTTGCAGGCGTGGCAGCTGAAAAGTCCGTGGGTATGTCTTGGAGTGGCTTGATGGCATTCCGGTAGTCGGCCGGTGTTGAGAGCGAAGAGGGTGGCGGCGGAGTACGTCTGGCGGGTCGGTCGGGGTCTTCGGGGGCCAGGGGTCCTGGCGCTGGTCGCGATCCGGTCGCGGACGGGCGCAGACGGGCTTACCTTTGGCGCGCCTTCGGCGCACAAACGGCGCGCCCGCTGCGCGTGACCGCTGCGCGTTCGCACGGTCGCCATTTAAAGGCGAAGTGCGCGGGTGGGCGGAGCAGCTGGGAGGCGGGAGCGGGGAGGGAACAGAAGAGAAAAGGGGCGGGGCTGATGGCGGTGGCGGGAAGCGGGAGCGGGGAGGGAGAGCGGAGGGCGGCGAGGTAGGCGGGCACACAGGAAGGAGACAGGCACAAAGGAAAAAACACGAAGAAAAACGGGGCACTGGGTACAGGCAACAATGCAGGTCAAAAACAGAGGCAAAACAGTAGACAAACGCTCTTACGGCAACCAAAAAAACAAGCACAAATTTCCGACAGAAATCGGCAAAAACCAAGGGGAGCGCTCAAGGCGGCAGCGAGGCCGGCGCTGGGGCAGAGGCAGGCACAGGAGCACACGCAGCAGCTGGTGGCCGTGCGGCGCGGGGGTGTCCCACAAGTGTAGTGCGTGGTAAAAAATGCATGGTAAACGTTGTATACCACCCCCAAGACCATCTGTACTGGTGAACGGGGTGATGGCATCTTTCTACATCTTATGGTCTCTTCCCATCCCACCCTAATGAATTAGCCTGCTATTGAGGGCTCCAATGTTTACAAATACGTTAGGTCTTCTTTGGTTTCTGGAGGGGCTGGAGGGCAGGGCAGGGAATGCAACGCAAGGCAAGACTTTAAGGAGAAAGAAAGCGAGACAAGAGGAAGATTGGAGCACAGGCAAGATGGGAGGAAAAAGAGAGATAAGATGAGTTTAGAAAGCAAGGGGAAGGGTTCAATAGATGTAAAGAAGGTATGAAGGGCAGAGGAAAGTAGAAAAATAGATGATACAAGAATGAGACTGAGGGGCACTTATGATCGAAGGTGAAGAAATGAAGAGATCTGAGAAGAGAGGCTGGACGAGGGGCTAAGGAAAGCACTCATTTTACCACATACGTTGCCACATAATTCGCCCTCAGGACCAACCAAGCACTGGACCATAAAAGGTCATGCTTCATAAACATGGACCCCTTGATTTCTGTGCTTAGTCTCATTTTGGGCATCAATCCGGCCCTAGCCCAGCTTGGTCTATCACAACAGACCTTGTGCTGCATAGACAACTGAATCGGTTGAACACATGCTGTAATTGGTTGTATGTAACCTGCAGGTTATAATGCACATACACCACGTCTGGGAGTTGGGCTTCACTGCATGGATCTTGGTGTAACCTGCTAGTTGTTAGTTTTCATTCCTCCTAAGGCAGCTCAGTTTGTTTAAACTCCTTGTACAGAGACAATGATGACCTGTAGGGTGTTGTCTCCAGCCCCCACTGAGATAAATCACAAGGTTCATTTGACTGCTCTAGAGATGTGTGTGAGGCCAGCAGGGAGCAGGTTCAAGTCAAGCTACCGAGCTCAGAGCTTCATAACTTGCTGCAGAGCTCGGTATGTTACCCACAAGACACAGGTTCTAACTTCTAACCCTTGAACTCTATCCAATGTGGTTAGTGGACCAACTGCAAAAATAGGTGTACATCCTCAAGGATCAACAAATGTAGGAACTTTAGATTGGGTGAACAAAAATAAAGTTAGTATCACATGGCTTGAATGCAGATGTGTGTTTTAGGCTTTAGCAAACATATTTTAGTTTTTCTTTTCCAAAATCGACTCAGATTAGAGATAAATCGTTTCATTTCATAGATCTGGGTGCAATAACATAAAGCTCATTAAGGCAGCAAAATAACACTTGGGTAGCACAGAATGGTAATGAGAGAAATGTAGGGGCATATTTCAAAAGAATTGTCCGCAAGTCATTTTGCTGTGCTGCCCTACGCCAACTCAGAAGGACAGGATGGCACCATATATACAAGGTACAGTGCATTCCAGTCCTTTCAACCAGTGCCGGGTCACAATTAGGTGTCTGAGTTTTTGGCACAATTGTTTTGTACAGGAAGGTACCTAGTGACGTAACGAAGGTTCAGGGGTCCCCCTGCCAGGTACACGGAGGGGCCCCCACTCTGGATTTAATCCGGAGCTCCCATTCCTGAGTCCTGTGCTGAGGGAGCCCCCTGCAGCTCGGTGGCCCCACTGCTCCGCAGGGGCTGTGGGGGCCTATGTTATGGCCGTGAAGGTACCCCAGAACCATCATGAGAGGCGTTTTCCTAATTCTATGTGTTCTGCAGAATGCAACACAAGTTGAAAGAGGAAAAAACAAGGAGAAATGAACACATTTCTCCTCCTTCTCTTACCTTACCTTATCTTACCTACTCCATATTTACAAGGCCATGAAAAGCCACGCAGGGAGGCTTTTTTATGGCCTTGTAGATGTGGCTAAGCCCTGTGCGCCACTGGAACAAATCAAAAGGTGTTGTTACGGCATCTCAAAGGGCTTGTAAACATACCACTTAGTTTACATGTTTAACGCCTGCTCTTAATCATATAGGGCACACCCCCTTTTAGAGACCCCTTCCCAAACCTTTTATCATGCACCTTAAAGATGTGTCTCCAACGCACATTAATAATTAAATGTTGAGATGAGGGACACTTTTGTGTGATAAAGAAGAACTTGTCCTATTTCCGAAATGGCCAGGATTGGGCAGGATTACATTTTAAGTGGATCCAGCAGTTAAAAGGACATTCCCAGAGAAAGGATGTGCACTAAACGAAGCAAAGCAATTCACAGGATGCTGCTAGCTGTTGTCTCCGCTCTTCCTGCCACCAGACAAATCTCCTAATTAAAAAGAAATACACCCAGGACTATTACAATTCATTTCCATTAATCCATCCACCCCTTCCCATGTGCCTCCCGCCAATATATACCATACGGTGATGAATGTTATAAGAGGCGTTATGCCGGAGACAGCGAAGAGACAGTTTTTATCAATTGTGTTTTTTGACAGATATAGGAGGTTACTACAGCCAATGAGCTGCGAGAAGATTTACATGGAGGGGGTGCCTGAACCCCGCACATGCTTTAAGAGAAACCTGTGGTGTCTCACCCCAGAGACTTGCCTGCCCCAGAGAGGAGAGCTCTGCTAACGCGTCGCTATGTCCTGGGCCCCCCTCCTCCTCCTCGCGCTCGGCGCCCTCTGTGCAGGTCAGGGCAGAACGTGTTCTGGGTTCAGTGCTAGAGCACCTAAAAAATATAACATTTAAGCATTAAACATGTCTGACATATTACTTAGCATGATCGTTTTGTGTGATAAAAAAAAATAACATTGTATCATTGCAGGCGCTGCTGCCCAGTTTGTGTTGACCCAGCCGTCCTCGCTGTCAGTGACCCCCGGACAGACGGCCAGACTACCCTGTGTGATGAGCAGCGGGTTCAACATCGACGGCTACACCGTGTACTGGTACCAACAGAGGCCCGGGAGCCCCCCCAGGTTCCTGCTGTATTATTATTCTGACACTGACAAGAGCCAGGGCTCCGGGGTCCCCGCCCGCTTCTCGGCCTCCAAGGACCCCTCCAGTAACACCTTTCACCTGCTCCTCACCGGGGCCCTGGGGGAGGATGACGCAGATTATTACTGTCAAGGATATTATGGCACCACTGATCAGTGTCACAGTGACTGAGAGTGAGGAGGAAGTGAGACAAAAACACCCAGTGACATCTCTTCCCCTTGGGGGTCTGTGGTGTAATGCCAGCACCGAGTAGCTGGGAGGGGGTGGGGCTGCTGACAACTGAAGATACACTGCCAAAAGAACTAGAGACAATTGCAAAATGTTTTTTCCCCCCCGCAAGTTCAATGAGGGTTTTTAAAAAATCACAGTCTCGATAAACTTTATGAAGATCCTGAAGATTTTTTCGTAAAACATTTTATTTATGATACACAACCAATACAATTACAAATCACATCTCACAGTTCACAATTATATGATCGCTAATTTACGTGTGGCAGGGTAGGTCCGGATTATGTGGCAGAGTTGATTTAATTATGCAGCAAGAAAAAACGAATTATGTGGCATAATGTTGCACATTCATGTGTTGTAATTTTGCCTTATTTTAACACCCAAGTATACATATCACAGCATTAGTAAATGTTTAGACCAAAACAAGCAAAAAGCAAAATATAGATGACCAGTCCAGTTTTGTGAAGGACCTTCCACTGTGCAGCAACACATCACCATGTTTTAGTAACTTTTATACACTTTGAGCTACGAATAAAAGCATTGTTACAAATTGTAAATTATGCAACAAATGATTGATTGGGTGGCAAATCTGGCAAATTGAAACTATGCAGAAAAATACTGCAACATCCTAATCACATAATTCCAGTGTGTAAACTATGGGTGGACAGCTCTGCTGGCGGAGTCTGCTGAGTTTTACTGACTCCACGTTGTGCTTGCAACATGGAGTTCTGGCAAAACTCCACCAACTGATGCGTGGCAATGTGTTTTCTTGCATGCAGTTTGCTAACATCGGGGGGCAGATTTACAATAACTGGCGCATCCCCAGGGATACGCCAGTTATTGTGTGCCGCAGCTCCGCCACCCATGGTGCGTCGCATTTACAATGCGGCGCACCATGGGGCAAAAACGGCACAGATGCGTGACGCATCTGTGCCGTAAAGGTGGCGCATTGCTGGAGTTGCGACGCAAGCGCGACGCAGCTCTAGCAAGGCTCGGGGGTGCCCTATCTGTCCAATGCTGCGTCAAGCCTTACACCTGCTTCAAGCAGGCGCAGGGTTTTGACGCAGCATTGGCCTAAAAGTGACTCAGTGAAATCTTGTAGATTTCACTCAGCCACTTTTGCGAGGCGCACCTGCCCCAGAACGCCCACCCTGCTGCGGAACGCCCACATGTGGCGCAGGGCTTTACAATGTGACACATCTGCCTAGATGCGTTACGTTGTAAATGGGTCGCAGGGACGCGCCACGTTTACTCGCAAGTCCAACATAAATCTGCCCCTAAGTTGGGGAGCGAGAATTTGCGTCACATAACACAATTTTTGGGAGATAGAAATGTTCTCAACACGGGCGGTCACGGCAGGTTACGACTGTTTGCACTGAAAAAGCTTCAGCTTGAGTAGAATATCTACCCAAGTGGCAAAAGGAAGCAGCGGCCCCTGGCATGCTGCATGGTGCTGTTTACAGTGATTTTACGGTGCGGAACAAGCTCCCAGCTCTAAAATGCATCGCAGCATGACTAATTCCATCTGCTCACAGAACTTAACGGAATCTCAATGATTTTTTATGTAACTCCACAGAATTCTGCTGAGTGAAAATACACGAGTTCAGCCAACCCCAGTGTAAACACAATCCTTGTTTATTTTATACTAGAAAAAGAAATAGCCAGGGCATGGGGAAAGGCAAAGACTAGAGGACACAAAGAAATATTCATTCATAAAATTCATAGTATAAATTCACTGGTTTAAATTTCTGAAGTTATGTTAAAAAAATACAAGGGAAAACATTAGCTTATAGTTTGATTGGGAAAGAGTATCTCTGCAAAGATCTACATTCTATTTGGAAAACTTGCTTGCAAAAAAGAATTTTAGAGAACATTCTATTAAAAAATAAAGTTATATCTGTGCAAGCACAGTCATGTTGGCCTATAAGGCAATGAAACTGTGCCAAATGTGCTGGTCTCACAAGTCAGTGTGAGAGTTGTTTATGTTTGTTTGTTGCCCTGTTTTTAGGTCTGTTGGGCTGGTTTTACTGTAAACTTGCCTGACATTAAAACAAACATTACAGGCACTAAGCTCAAATCCCTGCAGTCTTCCAAACTTTCCTACGCTACCCTGATTTGTAAACATTGACACATTTTTAGCTTTATAATTAACTAATGGGGCCACTTTTATTTTGGTGCCCGAGAATAATTTCGGTCCCATTCCAACTGGGCATGCAGCCCACATATCACAACAATGTAGTTATGTGAGGATAAATAATTCTCCAATGTTTCCAAAATGGGAGACCTGAAAATATTACAGTTTTGGATGATGAAGATTGAGGGCCTTGTTTATGAGGCCTTAGGACACTTTTATGCTGTCTTTGCATCACTTTTTGTGACGCACTGGCGGCGTAAAAAAACGCGTCATGATACGCCCTATTTACAAAGTGACGCATCTTTGTAAACCCCTGCACCACAATTATACCTGCGGCAGGTATACGGTATGCAGAGTGGGTGTTACCCCTCCAAAAGCCTTGTAGAAGTGGTGTATTGAAATCTATAAGATTGCAGTGTGCAACTTCTAGGGTACTACTGCGTCAATATCTTAACCCTGCGTCACAGCAGGCGTAAGACTGAAGCAGGCCCTTTCCCATTGGACTTGTCCCTTGCAAAAGGACACTTTGCTGGAGTTGCGTCTGTTTTCAGACTTACCCCAGAAATGCATCATTTGTGTGCCTTCAGATATGTCAAAAATACTGACGTATCTGTAACTCCTTGCGACATGTAGCACCATACATTAAATACGGCGCATCCATCCTGTCGCAAGGAGGGCGCAGAGAAAAAAGATGCATTGCTGTTTTTACGCAGAAATGCAACAGTTTTAACCCCTTCGCAGCTGGGAAAATTCCCATGCTGTGCTGGGGGGGTGGGGGGGGGGGAGGCGTGCACAGCGCCCCTGTGCTCATGACGAGGTCAGCTCGTCATGAGCCACGGTGGTTGTGTGCTCATGACGAGCTGAGCTCGTCATGACCACACCCGTTTCTTTAAAACGTTCGCACAGCAGGGGAATTAGCCCAGCGTGCGAGTGTTCTAAAGGTCATGACGAGCTCAGCTCGTCATGAGCACATGAGCACTGTGGCTCATGACAAGCTGAGCTCGTCATGAGATGCGAAGGGGTTAATAAATGAGGCCCTGAATCTTTAGCCCCCATCAATACTTGTGTAAGGCTACCTCTTTTCTCCAATGGGGTCCTTTGAATCTTTCATGCTCTACTTGTTGCATGTGTTGGAAAGACAGATAGACAAGCCTTATGCAATGATAATCTTTTTCTCTATCAATCAGAGATTGTTTATTATTATTTGGGTTTTTTCTCAGTTGATGATCCATTTACTAGGCCCTACACTTCAATTATGATCTGAAGCATTATTGTTTCACAGCTGGGATAGTCTGCACTTTTTGCAACTAGCTTCTCCTTGCCTCATACAATAGCTCCGCTGTGAATGTTTTAGAGATGATCTAGGGAGAAGGAAACAGGAAAGAAAGAATTTGGGAGTCAAGTGGACAGATTATTTCAGAATACATTGCATACATCTGTGCCATCATAATGATTTTATGATGGCATTATACACCATCCACTGCATGACCAGGTAAAGCTCTGGTGCGAGGGGATGCTTTCAAGGAGCCATCAGGGAATTGTAGGCTGGAGGTTAGGTTGCACATTCATATGTACTGCTGTTAACAAAGCACTGTCAATAGGCAGGTATATGCTCGAGGGTTGAATGAAGTGAGTGGGAATCTGGGGGAATGTTCAGTGTTGGGTGCAATGAACTGATCTTATTGTTTGCACTCACCAACTTAACCTTGGAAAGTCACTCATGAGAAAATACTCTATCACACAGTGGTTGGTGGTTTTTCCAAAACTCTGCACTCCAACTTGAGAGCATAGTGGGCAAAACTCTGCAAACTCTGCCAGAGGGGCAGAGTTTACCACCCACCCCTAGTAAAGACCCTGCTCCTCATATGAGCAATATGTCTGGAACTGCCAGGCAAGTCCCCCTCCAGAAGAGACCTTACTCGACCTCAGACCAGCTTCAGTCTAATTAAATGTCATCAGTATGGTGAAGATTCAGTCCAATGGCACAGTGATCATGGGACCCACATCTGGGAATGCCCATCACACTTGGGACATCAACTATAAGAAACAAGAAGGGGATGGATAGAATCCTTGAATCAATTTCATGAACTGGTGATCACTCTGGGAGGCATTCCAATTCCCTTTCTGTCCACAGTGCAACTTTAGACAGAGCCCCTGATCCCTGTTTATTTGTATATTCTGAGTGTTAGAAATTGGTTCTCTAGTTGGCAGAAGTTTGCACCTGGTCCAAGTAGGGACCCCAATCCTAGTCAGGGTAAGTCAGATACACAACCTAAACTAACCTGTGTTCACTGCATGGTAGCTGGCCACAGAGAAGGCAGGGTTAACTCAAGAGGCAAGTATTTGCATTTCAATTACAGTAATACAGTGAAAACAGTTTAGCAAAATAGAGAATATTTATATGAGTAAAACAGGACCATAATGACAAGACTCCAACAAGTAGAAGTCGAGATCTGAATTTTTAAAGATTAAATCCAAAATAGTGCTTAGAAGTCAACTGCTCTAAAAGGTTACTTGAGGTCGCACTAGACCAGGGAAAATTCAAAGTTCAAGCCAATAGCGATGGAGAGCAGGTCGGCTACAAGACCCACTCACGGCCTGCTGAAAAAAGTAGCTAGGATGGAGAAAGCATTGATGTTGAAGACTCGATACGAGGAATCAAGAAAGTGCTTCGTCATTGTCGATGGTGTGGTTGGAGTGGGATGGGTATGCTCAGACA